>NC_090727.1:282500-285000 GCF_036898095.1 Palaemon carinicauda
TGTTTTGTTAAAGTTTTTATAGTTTTTAGAGGAAATGTTTATTGTAATGTTGTTACTATACTTAAAATATCTTATTTTTCTTTATTTCCTTTCCTCACTGGGCTATTTTCCCTGTTGGGGCACCTGGGCATATAGCGTCCTGCTTTTCCAACTATAGTTATAACTTAACATTTAATAATAATAATTTGATACTTTGCGATTTCGTCTTCAATAGCTAAACTCTTATTTCAGACGGTGGAATCAAATTCCATTGCCTGGCTCTGGTTAGGGAAAACAAGAAGGGGAAATGGACCGTGAAAACAGGAATTTAGAGGATTCTGGAGGGAGACGGGTCGTAAACAGCGTGACAATTGGAGGGGTGTTCGATTTCCATAGAGGGAACCGCGAGAAGAAGATGCATATCGGGTGTTATACAGTCTTCTTGTAGAATGAAGGGCTCTTCTCCAAGCTTATGGGAACAGGGACCTAAATAGTATCTGTACGAAAAGTAGGACCTGTATGAAGATACAGTACCTCGTACAGAAGTATATCACATGTACAAAAAGTATATTACATGTACAAAAATATATTACACGTACGAAAGTACAGTACCTGTATGGAAGTATAGTACCTATAAGAAAGTAAACTAGAAGCTGCCTGGCTTCGGAAGAAAAAGGATGATTTTGTAAGTTGAAGCAGAAAAAGGTCGTCACTGTGAAGACAATAGATAGTGGTCACTGGTCTGCCTTGAAATTCAGTAGTTGTGCCTGCCAGGTACCTGGATCACGTATCGCGTTGAGCTAGATCAGTGAGAAGATGAAAATTGATTGCTTGCATGTTAAAATAGTATTGTTCTTCTTCTTCTTCTTCTTCTTATTATTATCATTATTATTATTATTATTATTATTATTATTATTATTATTATTATTAAAATTATTATTATTATTATTATTATTATATTATTATTATTATTATCAATGTTTATTGTTATTATTATTATTGTTACTATAATTATTATTATTATTAAAATTATTATTATTATTATTATTATTATTATTATTATTTTAATTATTATTATTATTATTATTATCATTATTATTATTATTATTATTATTACCAGCCAAGCTACACCCAAGTTAGAAAAGCAAGATACTATAAGCCCAAGGGCTCCAACAGGTAAAAAATAGCCAGTGAGGAAAGGAAATAAGGAAATGAATAAATGATGAGAACAAATTAACAATAAAACATCCTAAAAACAGTGACAGCGTCAAAATAGATATGTCCTATATAAACTATTAACAATGTCAAAAACAGATATGTCAAATATAAACTATAAAAAGACTCATGTCAGCCTGGTCAACATAAATACATTTGCTCCAACTTTGAGAACTTTTGAAGTTCTACTGATTCAACTACCCGATTAGGAAGATCATTCATATTATTGTATCAACTTGCCCGTGACCTTTAACCTTTGATAATGGATATTTTTTGGCCCTAAATGTATAGAATAACTTGTGTTATACCAACGGTAAAAAAATAATCACTGTATCTCTACGTATATTTTGGTAATGTGACTAAGACCTTGATATTTTCGAAGGTGAAATTCCACAGAGAGAGAGAGAGAGAGAGATGAGAGAGAGAGAGAGAGAGAGAAAGAAGAGAGAGAGAGAGAGAAGAGAGAGAGACCCCTAGACTGTATTATATATCGTTCCTACTTCCGAGAGAGAGAGAGAGAGTGAGAGAGAGAGAGAGAGACCCTAACTGTATTATATATCGTTCCTACTTCTAGAGAGAGAGAGAGAGAGAGATGAGAGAGAATTCATATAACTAGTAATAATTGCTATAAACGAAGTGTACGTAAGTTCTGGAGAAGAAAGGTATTTTATCATCTATCAATGTGGATGTAGGAGAAATAGTAGGTTTCTTAGTAAGGGAACAAATATAATTTTGACTAAGTTTGTTCATGAGCATAGCAAGTGCAAAGTTTAATGTTAAAGGAGTCTTATCAAATGAATTTTCAAGTGAACAGCGGAGTACTCAAAGGGAATGTGTTGTCACCTATGTTGTTAATCCTCCTCATAGATTTTGTAATGCATAGAGCAGTCAGAGATGGTGGAGAAGGATTGGATTGGATTGGTGATAGGAATTTAGCAGACCTAAAGTATGCTGATAATGCTGTCCTTGTTAGCAGAACACATCAGGAATATATTGTTAGGAACACTAAGACTGATTCCTCCCACCATCACCCTCCTTCCATTGTTTCTTTCCTTCCAGGTTATATTGTTAGGAACACTAAGACTGAATCTCCCACCATCACCCTCCTTCCAGGTTATATTGTTGGGAACACTAAGACGGAATCTCCCATCATCACCCTCCTGGAATCCTCTATTTGTGAAGCCTTTAATTATAGATAGTAGATAAAACATAAGCGTAAAAACATTTCAAAACAAGTGAGCAAAGTCCTGAACGCGGGACATGGTCTCTCGTAGAGGACATACCTCCGCCAAGGTGACCTAGAGCG
>NC_090727.1:289118-291618 GCF_036898095.1 Palaemon carinicauda
AGACAAACAAAAACACAAATTTTGAATGGAATTAAGCTTATGATATTACGACTTCACTAATGTTTAAAAAAAAAAAAAAAAAAATCAAATAGAAACTAAGCCATGCTAATTCCTGCTTCTCTCTATATATACAAGAGGTCTTTCTATATGTAGGCCTACATATTGTCACCAGCTGTAACAAACCCTCTACGAAACCTAAGCCGATAGACGAGTCGAGTGTAAGCTATCATTTTCTAGAGGACTTCAGATAGAGAGGAGAAAGGGGGAAAAGATAAAGATAATGATAGAGATGATAAAAGTAAGGAAAAGGGAAATGATAAAAGATAATAAAAAGGGAAAGTCTGGACAACCTCTGATACCCGGAAAGACAGAGAGGGCTTTTAAGTCAGATGTAATCCTCTTAAGCCTTTTATCCCACAATGAAATATTTTGTTTCCGATATCTTTTATTCTTTATTCTTTTCAACTTTACATTATTTCTCCATTCTGGCTTCCTTTCTTCCATTTTGCTTCCCAAACTCTTCACTTTGACGTAGCAAGTAAAGAAACAAGAGCTTCTTTGGTTTACGAGAATCGTACTATGTATTCAGTTGAAGTTGTTGAATGGAAAATACCCCCAATATTTACAGCAGGAATATTAGTATTAAAAGACTTTTCTTTAATAAAATACAATTTTAATTAGGTTGTGTGTCCAAGAAATTCTGTAGAAAACATCATCATGTGTGTCCATAATCAATATTTGGTGTTACAACTACTCCAAAAGGATTAAGAAAAATTTTTTTTTTGGGTGGAGTCGATTAGGCCTACACTTAATAGTGGAGTTTGTGATCTCAAGTCCCATATCACTTATTTCTCTTCTTCTTAATCTTAATCAGTTGTAAATAACGGAATACATTTCCTCTTAAGAATTCTTAACATCGAAAACATCATAATGTTTTGGTACGTGTATTTCCTTGGGAATAGGATTTTTGGCCTGATGACACCCCAGGCTTCTTGATTAACACTACTGAATTATTTGATAAGGAAAAAAATCCTTTGAAATTCCTACGTAAATGTGATATTAAGAGCATCTAAATTCATAATCATTAACGTATGCCAAATACAATTAATCTACGAAATAAATTAATAAACTTTGCATAAAATAATAAAACTTGTTGATATGGAAGTCAATTGTAGGAACTCGGGACTTGGGCAAGCAGACGTTGCTACTAGATGTACGATGTTTTGCAAGACGCCAAAATAGCATAATTTTAAACGCTAGTTAAATAAATATATATATATATATATATATATATATATATATATATAATATATATATATATATATATATATATTATATATATATATATATATATATATATATATATATATTTAAATATATATTTTACGTAAACTGAATAACTATGACCAAAATTTAGAAGTTATCTGATTTAGCGATTTATTGGCCAACATAAAAACTCACCAAATATCCCCCCCGACATTAAAGTAATACTACCGATTTGCCTATTATTTTTATATGTTCATAATTCTCTTTTCATAATAATTTATTTTCAGAATAGATCATAGGACGAGTGAGAACGCATCTCTAGTATTTAGGAATAGAAAGAAGAAGAAGAAGAAGAAGAAGAAGAAGAAGAAGAAGAAGAAGAAGAAGAAGAAAAAGAAGAAGAAGAAGAAGAAGAATTCTAAAGGGATTTGCCGGGGATAAACAGAAATGAAATATGACGAAAATGCTCTCTCTCTCTCTCTCTCTCTCTCTCTCTCTCTCTCTCCTCTCTCTCTCTCTCTCTCTCTCTCTCTCTCTCTCTCTAAGTTACATCGGCCATTAGACCAAATTGTCCAGTTTTTCTCCGGAGACACTAATGATTTCTGTCGAACAAACACATATTTTGAATCTCTCTCTCCTCTCTCTCTCTCTCTCTCTCTCTCTCTCTCTCTCTCTCTCTATTACACCGGCCATTAAAATATGATGGAATTTTCCATGATTGCAGAAAAAACGAACGAAGAATTAAGAAATGAAAACCTTGGAAAAGAACAGAAAATTCGTCTTCTGTGTAAAATTTCTCCTGTTTTCCTCCGGAGACACTTTGAAGATTCCTTCGAGAGAGAGAGAGAGAGAGAGAGAGAGAGAGAGAGAGAGAGAGAGAGAGAGAGAGAGAGAGAGAGAGAGAGAATTCCTTAATATTTCGATGATTTCCATATTGTTACCACGAATACAAAGAAAATTGATAGGGAAGGTGAACAATACATTCTGGGAATGAATGAAGATGAAACAAGAACGCTTCCAGAATGTCTTCAGAGAGTTAGATTTGCCTCAGAAACGTTTTAGGAGGTAAATGATACGATTTGCACAGAAAGAAAACTATGAATAAATCTTTCCTTTTGTTATGGTTTTTTAATTCCTTTCAGTATTTCTTAATCTTGTGGACTCTCTCTCTCTCTCTCTCTCTCTCTCTCTCTCTCTCTCTCTCTCTCTCCTCTCTCTCTCTCTCTCTCTCTCT
>NC_090727.1:296618-314118 GCF_036898095.1 Palaemon carinicauda
AGATTTTGAAAAAAATACATCGAAGTACAAGTACGCAATAGAGTTAAGAGCAAAAGAATACTGCTTTGCGTGACGAAGGAATGCTCTCTACTGAGTGGCCCTCTAGTTCTTGATAGGCACTCAGTAGAAAGGATGCCTTCGCCAAGTCGAGCAGTCTTTATTTGATCTTAATTCTTCTGCGTAGTTGTACTTCGATATATTTTCTTCAAAACCTACAGGATTTGTCCTTGGGTCAGACTCCACATGTTAGATTCATGGATGTAAATCGAATAATGATGTGAATACCCTAGCATATAAAAAGGTTCGCTTTCTGTCTTATGAAAATTACATTCATCGGTTCATCACTTTAATCTTTCGTTCAACATTTGTATACTCATTCCTTTTTAGGAAACTTTCCTCCAAATCAGGAAAGTAATACAAATTTAAGGAGATTACCCTATAATTTAATAAAGAAAATTAAATATATTAAGACCAATAACACAGTAATCTCTTTATAGCAACTGACGTGACCCTTTCTCTCGACATTTTGTGAATGCGTGAGCTGCCTTTCAAGTTAACAATGAACCATGAAAATCATTTTCACCAACAACGTCCTTCCTAATTATCTCATATCTCAGAAAATGAAAGAAGCAGATAACGTGTAAGCTTCGCTTTCAAATAAACTATCTCGTTCTACAATTACGATAATTTGTAGTATGAATCATATTAGAAATATCAATTCATGAAATTGCAAGTGTGTACTAAGATACAGAAAGCGGAGAAAAATTAGGAAGATTTGGTTGATTACTTTGCAATTAATTTGCAGTAAAAAATGACAAAAGCTATCCCAAATCAATCATTTATTCTAAAAGTAAACAAGATTGTATAAAAATTTCAACTACAAAGCTAAGGTCCTTATATTTACATGCTAGAATATCAAAGGAATTGCAATTAGACGCTACCGAAGTTTCAAAAACTTTATTTAAAGAAAAAGGGTAAGAATAAGGTTTTGAAAGTTTGGATTAGAGAGAGAGAGAGAGAGAGAGAGAGAGAGAGAGAGAGAGAGAGAGAGAGAGAGAGAGAGAGAGAGAGAGCAGGATAATAATGCAATGATTCTAAGTAGCTTTTCTTGAATTCCTAACATATACTTCTCTCTCTCAAAGCTGCGAAAACTTATCCATAACATACCTCTCACAGGTATTTACCATTACAAAATATATATGAATAAATTCTTTTCTCTGCAATTGAGTTATAGTCACCTACCTGTTAACTATATCCTGAGACGATGAGACATGTTATAGACCTAAGATATTGTTTATACGAGAACATTTTACACCGCTATTTATGCTAATATGTTCACTGAACCATAATGTACCACAGCTTCTAAAAACATGCCATTCATTTTATTAATACAGCAATAAATAACAAGATTGATAAAACTCTTCATAAGGTAATGTAATCAACACATTAAAATGAGTGTGTAGAAAGCAAAAGTATTACATTCTCTTATGCCTATTCTTGTTAGCATAAAGCCTTATTTAGCAAAAGAGAAAAGTGGTGTGACCCCAGACTTTTTGGAATTCTATTAAAATAGTCACTACTTAAGGACAGACACACAAAATATTCTGGTCAAAAACACAAAAGCCTTTACCTGACGATTTGCCAGACTGGGGTTCGAGTCTCGTTGAAGCTCGATAGTTTCTTGCAGAGTCTGTAACCTCACCATCCTTGTGAGCTAAGGAGTTGGGGGTTTTGGGGGAGCCTATAGATATACTTTTTGTGTCATCACCAGCCAATGATTGGCCTCTCCCTGGTCCTAACTTGACGAAGAGGGGGATTGGGTGGTGATCATATGTATATATTGGTCAATATCTTGAGCAATGTCAGTCTCTTGCCTCCACCATTCATGAGCGACCTTTAAACAAAAAATTTACTTCGTTTCTTGTTCCTCCTCGTTACCCTTGTCTGTCTGGATGACCTTAATGGTTCCCCGACTGAGCCCGTTATCCTGCCTTCCTTCCCCATCCAATTATCCGTCATTATTTTCCTCTCACGAAGTTTTCCCAGAAAAGATGTCGTCAATTTTATCGAGATTTTCCCTGTGTTTTCTCTTACCCATCTCATTGGCATCTCTCTTCAACCAGTGCCCTGGTGTAGCCATCTTTGCAATATATTTTCTCTTTTAATATAAAATTCCTTTCTGCGATTATCATAAAGATAACTGCTCATATATTACTACATAAGTATAGCAAACTGCAAATATATTATGCAATCTTAAGCCTCCCACCCATCCTATCTAAACAAAAAAGAAGGCCTATCTAGCCGGTAAATTCAAATTCCTCTCCAAAGTCAACATTATTTACACCTTTTTCGTAATTTATAGCTAAACTACCCCAAAGTGGATCAAAAAAAATTTCTAAAAGGTGCTATAATTTATTATAACTTCTTGGTCTTTTCGATTGAATATCAATTAGATTAAAAGAAAAATGGCCTAAAACCGGAAAAACTTCATGCCACACTTTCCACGTTATTGGTGGGAAATTACGCAAATGAATTCAATAAACGAAATAGACGGATATCTTTAAAACAACAGCATGAGCTTCAAATAAATGGCATAATCATTCCAGCAAAATACTTCATATATCTATAAATGTTATTAGCATAAAACCCGTTGAAGGATCTTGTCTGCCGCTCCAATATCTCCTGTGTTTGATAATCACTCTAAGGAAATAACCAACTGTTTAAATCGGAATTCACAGGTTGTTTAAGCTTCAAGGCTGAGATGAAAAATATTCAAAGGAGTCTTGAGAATAGGAAATAGATAGGATACAACTTTTGTTCATGTAATATATATATATATATATATATATATATATATAGAGAGAGAGAGAGAGAGAGAGAGAGAGAGAGAGAGAGAGAGAGAGAGAGAGAGAGAGAGAGAGAGAGAGAGAGAGAGAATATCGGGTACCATTGCGCAGGGGACAGCTCATTATTCAACAAAAGATAACCATAAAAGAACATTATTCCTGTCTTAAAACATCATAAAACTTCACCTGATGGAAAAGAACAAAATCTTTTGTAGTTACAAATATCTTTTCGATAATCCAATTTGTACCAGTATTGACAGAGGTAATGAGCCCACCTATTTCTATTATCATACTAAAAATGGAATACCTATATTTTTCTAAACGAAAGAAGTACAAAAAATATTATGTAGATATAACAAGGCACAAGCTGTCGAGTCACGAGACACAGTTCATTGAATTTTCGTGCAACTAAAATACGTAAAAACACAATATTGATTACTTTTGAATATCATCGCTCATTTAAAGGCTTAAAGACGCCTCACGAGTGGCAGAGGTAAGGGACACTGACAATGTCATAGCAGGACAACACCCCCAGAGAGTCTAAGATTTGATCAGCACCCAAGCCTCCTCTCCACCCAAGCAAAGTCCAGGGAGCACCAGCCAATGGCTACTGATGACTCAGCAGGCAGACCTAAAGGCTCCCCTAAACCCATCCTCCTTAGCTCATAAGAATGGTGAGGTTGCATACAAAACATAATATCATAAAAAGGAATCATAATAAAGAATCAATAACTTATCAAAAACATAAGAGAATTATGAATACCAACAAATGCAGAAATAAAGGTAATAAGGAACAAGGAAAGGTCTAACAGATCTCAAAAAACGAATCAAGGCTGAGGATATTACTTCACATGAAAGATCAAATATTATATTTTTTTTTCTTCATTTCATGTTCGTTTTGGTCACATATTATGGTAAAATTCCAATGCTTTATAATCACTTTAGTTGTGTCTGGCTATGTACAACGCATGTATGAATATGTAAGATAATGATTAACTTTTGACTGCTTTTTAAATTTCAGAAACCAATTTCAATTTAAGAATGCCAATTTCCAAAGCAAATATTAATGAATTTCTAGATAAAAAGGATCATGTGCGTATGGATATACAAGGTATTATAACCTATCACAATATGCAACGAGAGATCAATTTGTTCCTCAAGATAATATTGCAATTAACCACTAAAGGACAAAAATAATGCCTTCAGAAAATGACACGATTACAGATTCCAGCCTTGGTCAGAACTCCCAATTCTATTCCCGCCATTGCTTATTGACTGACATCCCTTTTCCCTATTACTGGAAGCTTGACACGACTGAGGTCTGGAACTGGGCAGTTGCTGTACGTTTTTAGTGTGAAATGTAAATTCTGCTATAATTTTTTTTTTTTTTTTTTTTTTTCAATACCCATTCCCCCACCAAAATGCTGAAGCGAAGTCTACTCAAAGCCATAATTCTTTAGCCCTTATAATCGATTTGACCTAATATTTATATAAATCATGAACAAATTACATGGTCAGTTGACAGCCCAATTCAAGTTGATAAAACGCTGGCCTAAGCCATGTGACAGTCCAGGTGCTTTGGAAAATAAACGAGCTCCATAATATCTTTTTTATATAAAATAAGTTAGAAAAAGTACTGAGCATGTCATACGTCCGCTTTCAAAAATAAATAGTTAATTTTATCATTATCTATAAGCAGTCTTTTTTTCCCAAAAAAAATTTTGTCAAGAAAATTTATCAAGGCGTTAGTTTTTTTTTTTTTTTTTTTTTTGTTTTATCAAATGGAGTAATTATAAAAAATGGCTGTTACTTAACATGAGCAATGTCATACATAGAAAAATGAGGGGCTCAAACACTAACTGAATTTATTAGCGAGTCAAAGATTTGATTTTTTATTGAAAAGGAGAACACCTAAATATTAAATCATATTCATGAATAGGAAAGATATTCAAAATCAGGAGCTGAATCTACAAACTTCAAATTATGATGCAATACGAAGAGTTTCTGAAGTTGCATTTCGTAATATATTGAAATATTATAATAAAGTTGTACTCACTTTATTATTCAGTCTTATTGTTGTTATAAGATGTTATAAGAAAAAGTCCAGAAATTCAACTCAATTAAAACGATAAATTTCTAATTTAACTCTTTCTTCGCGAAGATAGTGACATAGCAATCTCTGTAGTTATAGAAAGGAAAAATCTTTTAGATTGTTTGCATCTAAAAACAATATTTGAGATGAAAATATGGATACTACAAAGAAGAAAAATGATCATGAAAAAAGGTGAACGAAATGGAAGAATTCGTCAATTTCAACGGCCCCAAAATCTAAAAACTTTTCGATTATTAATCCAATGATTCAAGAACCGATTCTCTTGAGACAAGAATTTAGGTATTTGGTTATATTGTAAGATTTATCCTTGTTATTAATTATTGTCCCAAAGTTTTGTCTATTTAAAGTTTATACCGATCATTAGTTTACCATTCTTCTCTTTACCCATCCTTATAAACAATTACTTACATAGTTGTTACCATATATATATATATATATATATATATATATATATATATATATATATATATATATACATATATATATATATATATATATATATATATATATATATATATATATATATATATATATATATATATATGTACACACACACATTGATAAGGAATAGAATGCTGAAAATTTGGCCTTTGTAATCTAACGCCATTTCATTAATGCAATATCATGGCAATTCTACTCGACTTGCATCATCCGATAGGTTCCCCAAACTTTTCAAAAATAATTCCAAAACCGCCAGAGAACAAATTGTCCGGATCAATTTCATATATAAAAAGTCACTCAATATGCTAAAAAAGATTCATCATGATCACTTCTTGAATAAATAACACCCAAATTATGTTGAAATGAATATAGGTTATTTGTAAAAATTACGAACTGCCTTGAACAGTAAGATATCAAATATTTCCACTTTACAAGTTTCCATAATATATTCTCAAGTGGATGAATCTGCGTAATTAAAAAGGTTACCAAATAAATAATGTATCTATAAGCATTACACTCATTATTTCATTACTGTATAAAAGTCAAAAAGTTGAAAGCAAGAGTTCGAGAACCTCGTTTACTTTCTCCTTCTTTCCAGTTAACAAATTTCTTTGAAACTTTACATAAGTTTGACCTAAACTTCGACCAAGAGAAAGAAAATGGGATGGATCGTTTTTATTGAAGACTTGAAGTTCGAAGTGAAAAACAAAGGCACAATCTGGAGGTTTAAAGGCCGCTCATGAATGGAAGAGAGAACGGGCCACTAGTGACATTGCGCTATCAAGCAGTACAAAATACCATAAATTTCAACAGAAACACAAAGGAAATGTAAATTAATGTACAAATGAGACAATAAAGACCAACAAAGTACAGATGATGAAATCCATAATAAAGAAGAAAAATCAAAAGGAATGAGTCAGAAAAAACGATAACAAATGTAAAACATTTGACAATAATTAATGAAATTTAAAAGACATCAAAAAATAGAACAAACATTTACAGTATTGTTTTAACCCTGTTCTCTCAAAAATCCGAGAAAAAAAAATCATCTAACACTTCTATTAAGTAAAAATTAATATTAGAACAAACCACGTGCGTCTAATGTGTATGTATGAGTGTAAAAAATATCGGAAATACAAAGATAACATGACCTGTGCCAAGTACTGTCATACATTAAATATTTGCATCTTCGGATATATATATATATATATATATATATATATATATATATATATATATATATATATATATATATATATATATATATATATATATATATATATATATATATATATATATGATGTTGTCTGCGTTGGATTCTGGTAAAAAAAATTCATGGACTCATCAATAATAACAATTCAACGTGGTTAACAAGAATATAATGGAATTTACAGCTAATTTCTATCACTGAAGTGTCTGCATACATGTGGTTTACTAACTACTGAATAACGGCAGAAGACAGCGTTAACTGAGATAATTTGCAAACGTGTATTTTAATTCTTCAATATTCTAAAGAATAAATATTTTGAAATAAATACGGCAAAGAAAACACTACTAACTAAAGCACACTCAATGAATACCAACAGTCATAAGAGATAAACAATTAGATTTCTTTTGAAACAAGAAGAATGATATTTCAGAAAAGTAAAGCTATTCAAAGTTCAATTAAAGGACAATGACAAGAAGAAATAACATATATCCACTCCTCCCCAATGTCTCTCTCTCTCTCTCTCTCTCTCTCTCTCTCTCTCTCTCTCTCTCTCTCTCTCTCTCTCTCTCAATTGATAGCGTAAAAATTCTAATTTATCAATAGCACCAATGAACATACTACTATATAATTATCAAAATCGAACGAATGTCGAACTACCAGTATCTTGAAATATACTAACTTCGATATTCTGCTTCACATTATTCTAGTTAGGAAAAAAAAAAAAAAAACAAAGCTTTTGTTGCTCGATGTGCATTATACACAGAATGAGATCTTTTGTTCCATGGATACTGTTCTTTTTTTCATCTCGTCAATGTGCATAGTTTCTATACTGGCTTTGTTTCTATCGTGACCCAATATCCTCTTTGAATCTGACGAAGAGACTCATGGCATAAATATGTTTATGTACATGAAAAACGTTGACACGAAAATTCTAATGGTTTCTCTTAATGATTCGCCTTTAATGCAAAATAAAAATCTTTATTATTGCCTTCCCCCTAAGGTTATAAAATGGCCAGCGTTTATATACTTAATTAGTCATTTATCTGTTTATTTGTCTCTTAGCAGGATTATGTCAAAACTTCTGGCGGGTTTTCACCAAATTCTAATAACTTATAGGTATTATGCTCAGGAAGAATCCATTAAATTTTGGAGGTGATCCGGATCCAGATCGCGATTCTGGTTGCTTTTATTATTCAGTAGATTCATTCACAGTCAACATATGAAAAGGGGGAAGCTTGGTCCGTAGACTTGAGTATAATTATGGCAATAATCATTGGCGGAGATCTGAAATCTCTGATTGCTCTTGTTATTTATATCTTTTCTTAAGTAATTATTTCCCAACTAGGAAAAAGGCAAAATTTTGTTGAAAAAAAAACAAGTACTTGACGAGTTGAGCTGAAAATCCAAAAATAGAAATGTTTCGTTCGCGAAAGCGAACTTTGTTCCTTTAAGATACCTTAACAAGGAAACTTTGTTGCTCTAATCGTAGATACGAAAGGGACATGGATAGCACCAAAATTAAAATGTCCTCAAATGTAACTTCGCAAGAGGTGGAGGGATAAAAATCGTGACTTTCAAGATCTACTTTACATAATATTAATTGTATATCTACCATTTGGATTTTCTATCTTAGGCAAATTATTCAAATACGTTTACAGAGCAAAAATAGAAGAATCAAGGATAAGATTTCCTAATAGCAAACTCCAGGGCTAATTATAAGGTCGACTGGGATTAGAAATTATCTTTATATAACAAAACGATAAAATCAGTCGGAGGAATATTAGGGACGAAATTCTCTTAGAGGTTCGGAGCAGCAGAGAAAACAAACTATTCAGGAAATGCTGACATAATATACGATGGCAATTTCACGGAGTAAACGATTAGGGCAGTGCAAAGTCTACTGACTTGATGGGAGGCTCCAAATATGGGGTTAGAGCAAATATTTATCCCTAGAAAAAAGATGTAGATATATATCTACAGGAAATTAGGTTCTATAATCTACTGTACTAGAACGACGTAGTGCGGGTAGATTTTAGACACTTGATAGACTTCAAAAGGAAATTTCCTGAGAGAGAGAGAGAGAGAGAGAGAGAGAGAGAGAGAGAGAGAGAGAGAGAGAGAGAGAGAGAGAGAGAGAGCATTGGTAATTTCAATCTCTTAGCAAAGAAAAGTTTAGGTAACTTGAATATGATTTTTTCCTTGCAACTTATTATTCGACAAACCGATTGAGTGTAAATTACTGTGTCATGGCCCTCCCATTTTGAACGGGCAATAAACACATCTTTTTCGCTTCTTTTTTTATATCTTTTAATAAAGTGATGTGGGTTTTAGCTTATTTGTCTTATCTTCCCCCTAATTGACCCTCTCAACTTTTGAAAAACAACCAAGTACTTACTTTCCATCTGAGGTTAGCCTGAGCATACTGGATTTAAGGACGAGTATTTTCGATCCTTATAGATCAGTACTACAATCGTACACTGGTCTCTCAGATTGATGGCATAGCGCATTTATCACCGTCTGGAGGTGGCTAGACTAGAGAAAGTAACTTATTCGCTAGGAAAGTCTTCCTTCAGAGCAAGTCATGTTTTATTTAATATTCTATAGACTTTATTTTACGCTAAAGTGAACGAAAACATTAATTTTCTACCACATATTAAAAAGAAAAAAATTCACGAATTTATCCCACTATTATTCTAATAACCATTTTTGGTAATTGGCGTACTGATTGTGCATCAATGATGATATAAATAAATTTCCATTTCATATTAATAAAGACAATGGTAAAGATAGGACATTCCAAGGCCAATGTAATAACGCATGAGGTCATTTACATCGAAGGCCCAAAAATTTCAAGTTACATTCCTTAAAGAATCATAATTTTTAATCAGCTTCCCAATCCTTGGCAGAAATCGAGAAAAACAAAAGATGGAGCCCTAGAGAAAACCTTATTGACGAAACAGTCGAAAACTAAATTCATGTCATACGAACTTAAATTGCATGGAAGATGGATGTTCCCTGACCATACAAAATGAACGATTTTTTATATTTTCAGTTTTTATTTTTGGAAAAAAATGATGGTTTATTGTCTACAACTGCAATATCCTAAAACAAGATTAATTAAAAAAGGAAAACAACTTATTCACCTTTGAAATTTAAGTTGTACTTAAAAATATGATAATACAGTAGATAAACATCATTGGAAAAGTATCCAGGTAGTTTAAACTAATTACATATTATAACTCATTACACACATCTTATATAGAAAAAACATCATTAAACAGTATCTATATCAAGATAAAACATCATTAAACAGCACTTATATCAAGATAAAACCCTATTAAGTAGTACTTACATAAAATAAACCCCACTTAAGCAGTACTTATATCAAGATAAAGCACAATTAAGTAGTACTTATATCTAGATAAAGCCCCATTAAGTGGTACTTACATGAAAATAAACGCCACTTAAGCAGTACTTATATCAAGATAAAGCCCAATTAAGTAGTACTTATATCAAGATAAAGCCCCATTAAGTAGTACTTATATCAAGATAAAGCCCCATTAAGTAGTACTTATATCAAGATAAAACCCTATTAAGTAGTACTTATATCAAAATAAACCCCACTTAAGCAGTACTTATATCAAGATAAAGCCCAATTAAGTAGTACTTATATCAAGATAAAGCCCCATTAAGTAGTACTTATATCGAAATAAAGCCCACTTGAGCAGTACTTATATCAAGATAAAGCCCAATTAAGTAGTACTTATATCAAGATAAAGCCCCATTAAAAAGTAATTATATTAATAACAAAGCCCAATTAAGCACTACTTATATCGAGGTAAAGCCCAATTAATTAGTACTTATATCAAGATATTATTATTATCATCATTATTATTATTATAATTAAATGCTAGGCTAGAACCCTAGTTGGAAAAGCAGGATGCTATAAGCCCAGGGGTCCAAAAAGGGAAAATAGCCCAGTGAGGAAAGGAAACAAGAAAAAATAAAATATTTTAAGAATAGTAACATTAAAATAAATATTTCCTATATAAAAAATAAAAACTTCAACAAAACAAGAGGAAGATAGGCTAGATAGAACAGTGCGCCCAAGTGTACCCTCAAGCATGAGAACTCTAACCTAAGACAGTGGAAGACCATGGTACAGAGGCTACAGCACTACCCAAGACTAGAGAACAATGGCTTGATTTTAGAGTGTCCTTTTTATAAAAGAGCTGCTTACCATAGCTAAAGAGTCTCTTCTACCCTTACCAAGAGGAAAGTGGCCACTGAACAATTAAACACACATGTATAAGCATGTGTATATTATCATAAATAAAAATGTGTATATATATATATATATATATATATATATATATATGTATATATATATATATATATATATATATATATATATATATATATATATATATATAGATAGATAGATAGATAGAGAGAGAGAGAGAGAGAGAGAGAGAGAGAGAGAGAGAGAGAGAGAGAGAGAGAGAGAGAGAGAGAGTATATATATAGGTATATGTGTGTATGCGTGTGCATAAAATTTATTTCTGATGTCTATTTGTTATTAAAAAATGGGAAATAGCAAAAATATCTATTTAGAATATAAGTACTTATTTATGTACAACAAATATAGCCGTTTCTAGTTTACTGCAGGAAAAAGGTATCAGAGATGTCATTATTCTTGTCTGGAACTTGTCTAAAGAGAGATATATTATCATCACTTATATGATTGTTGATAGGAAGAAATTTGTATTTAGGAACAGCAAGTTCTGACTGAATAATTTAGACCCACGCTTAGTAAAAATCATGTTTTTATCACCCGTGAGAGAGAGAGAGAGAGAGAGAGAGAGAGAGAGAGAGAGAGAGAGAGAGAGAGAGAGAGAGAGAGAGAGAGAGACCCTATATCAGGGGTTGTATCATATGATCATATTTAAAGATTGATTAGGTTACCTAGCGTCGCAACTACAAAGGTCATTGACACTATGCGGCGTCATAACTGCCAGGGTCACTGACGCCTCAAGGTAGAATGAAACACATTAAAAGAGTATTTAATCATCATATCATATCCCTGAAGACTGAGAGGATTTTAGAACGTTCAGATCAGAATAATTTTTTCAAATGAAAATTTTGGACATTATTATGTAAATTTTTATGAAATTAGACATCATTGAATTCTTATACGCTTATTTTTGGAATTAGAATTACTTTCACAATAAAAAAACAAAAATATTATTCTAAATTATTCCCAATTGTAATTTTAATGAATAATCAACTGGATCAAGTTGAAAATATTTTTTTCTTTACATTTCTCCAATTCCGCCTTAAGTCTCCGGACGAGTTCTTCAAGATTTCCTTTGGAACTTCGGAAGAAATTCGCTCAGAAGTGATTGATACAAGACTTCCTTCATTACTTTGAACATATAATTCCGTACATTATATTTTAATTTATAGAAGTAAATATTGATAAATATAATCAATATTTGTTTTATCTAAAAGTAAAACTTATCTATTTATTAAAACTATTAATAAATATAACATTAATGTCTACTGATTCAAAATTTTGTATAACATTCTCCTTATCATTTGCTTGAAGTTTTTATTCCTGTAACTTCTAGAAAGTCTTCTCACTCTTCAGGGATATGAGAAAATTATTAAATAATATTTTCTTTCTCTGTCTGCGCATCGTTTTCTTGCTGCTCCATCATCATCATCATCATCAACTTTTACTTCACAAATGGTTCTATTTTCTATTAGAAATATACCACGATATTTAAGCTGTGTTATATATATATATATATATATATATATATATATATATATATATATATATATATATATATATATATATATATATAATCGTCGAAACTGTACTAGTCAAAGTCACCCATACTAGATTGAATTTCTATGAGCACTCAGACTTAAATCCCACAATATCGCCAATCTTCAGAGGCCATCGTGGTGATGAAAAATGGCTGGGCGTTCAAGTAAAAACTCGATGTAGTTGCCCTCCATCTCTACGAAGGACGCCATCCTTCAAGAGTTTTTCCATGAAGCTACTTTTTGGGAGCTAATAGATAATGCAAAGACGGATGTGATCATTGAATTGAAAAAGCCTCCTAAACCCCCCCCCCCCCCCCCCCGGGCACCGATCCACCTCATTTCCCTATAATGAAAATATATATCATGGGCTTCTTTTCGTCAGATAAAAATGACACGAAGAAAAAGCCAAATAAAGTTGTGGGTCACGAATGGAAACTGTACCGGCAAACCGATCAGAAAAGGACTTTCACAATAAAATCTCGCAAAACGAAGGAAAAATCTAAACATTTTCGAAAACAAAAAATCATAAAAGGTTTATAAAGGTTCTCTAACATTTATTTTCTCCAAGAAAAAAAGCACTTGGGATAAAAGCTTAAAAGGTCCAATCTCTGCATTATAATTTAACGTGTCTATCATTGTAATTGAATAAGAGAAAGTATAAATTATTTTTGAGAGAACAATTGTTTTAACAATTGCTTACTTGAATACATATAAAAAACATATCTTGAAGGGCTGCATTATGAAATATAATCAACTGGACATCAATTGATAATGTCTTTTAATACAATGATTCCAAAATGAATTTGAAATCCTTTCTATAAATATGAGTGGGGATACATCAAAGTGGTGAAAGGGTTTGTGAATCACCATGATCAGCCAGTTGTACTAGTCAGGGACACCCATACTATGTTGGTTTGCTGCGAGCGATCAAACAAAAATCTCCTACCATCACTAATACGCAATGGCCAGCGTGGTGATGGAAACAAGCCTAGTAGACCCAGACATCAATTAACATGTCTGAGGTCATTGCCGTGCAGTGAACTAGAATCAGTTCCATTTGTTGTTGTTGTTGTTGTGTTTGTGTATATATGTAAGTATGTATGTATGTATATATATTATATAATATACACACACACACACACACACACACACACATATATATATATATATATATATATATATATATATATATATATATATATATATATATATATATATATATAAAACATAGATAGAAAGACTGAACTAAAAAATATAAAGTATTGCAATTGGAAGAAAGAAACTTGGAGAAATGCTGCGTTAATTTGGCGGTAATAAATTTAATTAGGTGAAACCTGATACAATTTACCTCAAGAAAATTTAGATAATGAAATAATTGTTATTTCAATAAATATCACATTTAGGATTAAGCCAGAGGAAGATATAAAACATGTAAGCACAAGGTTAGTACATATGCGTATATTTATGTAAAAACTACTGGCCCATTTGAAACCATAAAAACCTTGAAATGCGTAATATCCTTCTCACTTTCTCTTTTGGATAGTTTAGGGAATAACCAAATGACTTGGTGTTATCACACTCTAATAGGAGAGACTTTGTTACAATCATGTTAAGATTTAACAACTACCAGACATCTTTTACTAAAATAACTTACAAAAATATATTCTTATTAAGAATAAGCCAACACTAAATTATGTATTTTCTTAATTCCTAAATGTCCTTCTACACAGAGAGAGAGAGAGAGAGAGAGAGAGAGAGAGAGAGAGAGAGAGAGAGAGAGAGAGAGAGAGAGAGAGAGAGAGAGAGATAATTTACAAAAGAAAAAAAACAAGCACTCAAAAGTGTACAGTACTTTCTTGAATAAACAAAAAATGCGGTACTTGATCAACTTTCAAGAGCAAGTGAAAAAGAACTAACAAATAAATATATAATCTTGAGAGATTATTTAAAGAAGAAATAGATCTGAAATGCTACGAAGAATGACTTGCTTGTTTAACTTCTATATATCTAACTCTCCTTCATCTATGAATAAAACTGAAAAATATGTCACGTTCATTTCTTTTTCTTACAAGTTGTTAGAAAACGTATACATAATTCTACAAACGCATATGAATAAAACATCCCGTTGCAACACGATCTCTTACTTATTGTCAACCTTCCCCTACATTGCTAATTCTATGCAATTGCTGGTGATTTGTCAATGACAAAATTGCTTTGATGCACTGCACCATTCAGCTCTATTCAGAAGTTGGAAAGTTATCCTATTGACAAGTTCACCTCTTTTCCAAGGATCTTTTGACGTATAACCAACATCTTGCAAACACATCCTTATAAATTCCGTCCGCATAATATACTTGTGACAGGTAAATCATTCTTTACAAAATTATCATGTTATAAAATGGATATTGTAATATTCTCTTACAAGAAAAAAAGACGGAAAGTTAGTGTATGTGTATGCATACAAACACACACATACATACATACATATACACACATACATACATACATACATACATACACACACACAAACAAACACACACACATACACACACACACACACACACACGCACATATATATATATATATATATATATATATATATATATATATATATATATATATATATATCGAATAAGCCATCAATACCTTTTAATATCAAATTCGAATACAAGACGACGTACTTATCATAAGAATAATTTCCATGTGGATCGTTGATCCAATAATAAAGTGAGTTCATCAATGAAAGATACCTGTGGCTAATCAGAATTAATTCCTCTCCCCATATCTCCATATCCAAGAGACGGGGAGAGACCAAGTAGTCATGTGTTTGGCAATGCCGCTTAGCATGACAGGGAATATATATATATATATATATATATATATATATATATATATATATATATATATATATATATATATATATATATATGGTGCAAACAAGTACAATGTCGTACTTCCTTGTTATCTTGAAAAGGTTCCACAATGATGTAAGACGTGTTTGAAAACTTGGTGTATATTTATAGATATTACAAAAAACGTTTAGAGCTTCCGTCCATCATCTGTGGACTTGGTCACTAAAATGTGACCAAGTCCACAGATGATGGACGAAAGCTCTAAACGTTTTTTGTAATATCTACAAATATACACCAAGTTTTCAAACACGTCTTACATCATTGTGGAACCTTTTCAAGATATATATATATATATATATATATATATATATATATATATATATATATATATATATATATATATATATATATATATATATATATATATATATATATATATATATATATATATATATATATATATATATATATATATATATATATATATATATATATATATATATATATATATATATACTAATTTTAGGGTAAAACCAAAAGCAAGCACATGCATATTTTCATCTCATCCTCGGAAGCAATAAAGCAAACACTCCCACAGGCTTTTCCCCGGGGAATATCACAAGAGAAAAGACGAATGAATTCGGTAGGGATCCCAAGTTTCCTTCGCAGGATATTGTTTGCTTCTTTCAGCAACACATATCTGAAATATGACATAAAAGGACAAGAAAACTTTTTCCCCGAAAACACACAGCCTCCATTAGATCTACAAGAGACAAGCCGAGTGACAGCATCGCCACATGAACAAAACGTAAAACCTTTCAAGCTAAGCTAAGACAATGGGGAGGATCAAACTAGACACCGCAGGGATGTCATCGTGAATCCCCTATTAATAAATCACATGATTCAGATGGACTCTTAGTTCCCTTTACATCAATACTAGTTTACGCCACCCGTCAAAAATGATGGCTAAATATTTAGATATGCACACTATCAGATTTAACACTTCCTACCCCTCCCACCCCACCTAACTACAAGACCGGGGTACCCCCTCTCACCAGGGTATGACTACTCTTCTACCCCCACCTGAGGAATGAGGAGAGAATGAGTAGTTATAAGTTTGGCAATGTATCTCACCCTAATAGGAAAGGTATATATATATATATATATATATATATATATATATATATATATATATGTATATTTAGACACTTGCTCTTTATTATATAGGTGGGTTAAAGATAAAATTTAAAGATGAGGCTGACGACTCCACATATTATAACCAATTACATTTACAATTCCATTAGTTATAGTATAACATCTGCATCTGTATTCTTTAATAATAGTTAAAGGGGTATTTATCATCTGTCCTTGATTCACTACGTTTAGGCGAGGGGTATGTATTCACTGCTCTCTCTCTTTAGTTCATTTATTTGTTTGTGAGTAACTCTACACAAAAACTACTGTATCGATTTTGACCAAACCACATATCCTTGTTTATTAAAGTACAAAACCCTGACGGATCGCGTCTTCCGCTCCGTTATCTCTCGTGTCTCGTGTGAAATGAAATAAATCAAAGGTCCGTCATCCAAAAGAGCCACAAAAAATTTATTATGAACAAAAATATATTGCTCAACTTGAGATTTATTGGTCGTTCAATCTACCAGACTACAGGAAAAACGTGTAAGCGAATCTGGGGAACGAACAAGAAAACAGATCATGTGTATTTTATAGACCTTGGTGTTTAACATTTATTCATCATTATCATTTAATATGAGAGAGAGAGAGAGAGAGAGAGAGAGAGAGAGAGAGAGAGAGAGAGAGAGAGAGAGATTTGGGGTAATCATTTACAAATCCAAAACAAACCTCTAATTAAAGGCAAGAAATAAAATTTAATAAGAAATCCTAAAAACTACTTTGAACAGAAATCAGAATACTTTCAAACAGAGACAAGATGGTAGGGGGGTGGGGGGGGGGGGAGGAAGGTTGATGGGGTGTTCATTTATACATACAAGTCAAATCTCTAAATTCAAGGTATGCAATAAGATTCACAAAGAAATCATAGAAACTACTTTGAACAGAGACAAAATTATTTTCTGTTTTTCTCTAATTAAAATACTCAATAGTTACAAAGGAAGTATGGAAAGTGAACTTAATTCAATTTAGTGCTCTCTAGATGTAATCACTAAATGGTATAAATAGTATT
>NC_090727.1:319118-321618 GCF_036898095.1 Palaemon carinicauda
TTCATAGTCATATCTACCAATAAAATACTTAGCATGTTATTAAAACCCTTTGAAACATGAAACATCCGCGTACTAGAACCTAGTGAATATAGTGAAAGGTTCAATGTTCGAAAAAAAATCTAGGTTTCTACCAAAACAGTCATTGTATTTTCACGTATGATCTATCAATAATAAAACATTTAAAGAGCAAATTGAAATTCCCTTTACTGACATTATCAAATTTCCAAAATGCAAATGGAAATTCCATTTATTGATATTTTCAAATTTCCAAAATGAATTAACATTAATAATAAATATTTTCAACATGTTCGGTACATTTTCTTTTTCTCTAATTCAGATGTAACCCAATTAGACTTAGTTAAGGAATCACTGAAGATATATCAAACAACACAGAAAACCGGATGGAGAGAATAAGAATGAAACAAAATGATCATAAAACTAAAACAAAAACTAGAATTGGGGGTGTGGGAAGAAGAGATAATATGCGGCCCAATTTGAAAATATGGTTCTCTTATTTTCAAGTATGACACGAATCCCATAAAACCGCTATCTATCAATTAGTTAAGTAGCATGACTTATTTAATAAAGTGGTGTCTGCACACGAAAATAGTATTATGTTTAGGTTACTAACCAAACAAATAATATAATCCCAAGTGGTCATCTATGTACTGTATATGCTCCGTGGAGACACTGAATTACGGTAATTAACTTATAATAATACTATATTATTATCATTAATGTTATCATTGTATTACTAGCCAAGCTACAGCCACGGTTTAAAAAGCAGAATGCTACAAGCCTAAGGGCTCCAACAGGGAAAGTGGCCCAATGAGGAAAGGAAGTAAGGAAATTGCAATGCTGCATGTGGCCATACTTCTGGAATTCTTAGTAAAAAACAATGGCCACAATACTGGAATTTCTTCCTAAAAAAGAATGGCCACAATGTAGGAATTTCTTCCTCAAAAAGAATGGCCACAATGTTGGAATTTCCTCCTCAAAAAGAATGGCCACAATGTTGGAATTTCTTCCTCAAAAAAGAATGGCCATAATGTTGGAATTTCTTCCTCAAAAAGAATGGTCACAATGTTGGAATTTCTTCCTCAAAAAGAATGGCCACAATGTTGGAATTTCTTCCTCAAAAAAGAATGGTCACAATGTTGGAATTTCTTCCTCAAAAAGAATGGCCACAATGTTGGAATTTCTTCCTCAAAAAGAATGGCCATAATGTTGGAATTTCTTCCTTAAAAAGAATGGTCACAATGTGGGAATTTCTTCCTCAAAAAGAATGGCCACAATGTTGGAATTTCTTCCTCAAAAAGAATGATCACAATGTTGGAATTTCTTCCTCAAAAAGAATGGCCACAATGTTGGAATTTCTTCCTCAAAAAAGAATGGCCACAATGTTGGAATTTCTTCCTCAAAAAGAATGGTCAAAATGTTGGAATTTCTTCCTCAAAAAGAATGGTCACAATGTTGGAATTTCTTCCTCAAAAAGATTGGCCCCAATGTTGGAATTTCTTCCTCAAAAAGAATGGCCACAATGTTGGAATTTCTTCCTCAAAAAGAATGGCCACAATGTTGGAATTTCTTCCTCAAAAAGAATGGCCAAAATGTTGGAATTTCTTCCTCAAAAAGAATGGCCACAATGTTGGAATTTCTTCCTCAAAAAAGAATGGTCACAATGTTGGAATTTCTTCCTCAAAAAGAATGGCCACAATGTTGGAATTTCTTCCTCAAAAAGAATGGTCACAATGTGGGAATTTCTTCCTCAAAAAGAATGGCCACAATGTTGGAATTTCTTCCTCAAAAAGAATGGTCACAATGTGGGAATTTCTTCCTCAAAAATAATGGTCACAATGTGGGAATTTCTTCCTCATATAGTGTGGTTATATGAGACTAGTTCAATTCATTTGAATATAAATTACTAAATTTGTAACAATTATTGTCAAAATCCTTAGACATATCCTTGGAAACACCGTAATGTTGCAAAGGCTTGATACAAAGTATGTTCTATCGCCGATAACTTAAAGACAATATGGTTTTTATTTCACTACACCATACATTGCCTACGAAAATAGTGTCGTCCCTTAATTAACATTATTATCAAGTTTGGCAAACGTTCAATAGGTTACTGGAATATTACATGTTCCATTACACAATTGACAAGTACCTCCTTTCTTTTTTAATTCATCATTTCATCAAATTGAGTTAAATTTATAAATCTAAGAAACATTCATACCTTCATGCAGACACATCCCGGATTTCTACATCGCCATGATCAGCAAAGCTGTAGCCTAACTAGTCAGGGATAACATATACTACGTTGATCATCAGTGAGTGGCCACACTAAATTCTCCCACCATCAATGGCCAAAGTGGTGATGAAATGACCAAATCCTTGACATGAATGAACCCATGGGTTAGGCATATATATATATATATATATATATATATATATATATATATATATATATATGTATATATATATATATATATATATA
>NC_090727.1:329118-331618 GCF_036898095.1 Palaemon carinicauda
GCACATGCGCGGATCCTCAGTCGTCTTTGAGTGATTTACTATGAGATTTAGAGCCTCTGTAACACGGTTTTTTTTTTAATTTGCTCTTTATCAAAGCATCGGATGTAGCTGAAAGTTGACATAAGTATATTTTCAACCACACACAAATTTTTTTCTGCATTATCAATAACCTAAACCCGATAGTTTTAATTTTTATAGAGTAAAAATGATCTAGCCGACGCCATGGCCAGTGATAACGAGCCAAGAGTCGAAAAAATTCATTACGTAACCAATGTAAACACCTTTTGACAAAATTTTGCCCCGCCCATCCACCAGACAGTCAAGAATGGCTAACAGGATTTGGAATTGCCCTCGTGGTTGCAAAACTGCATTTGTCTTACGACTTGCAACTTTATGCAGTCAAGAGAAAGCCCGTGGCCATATTTACTACAGCCTGAATAGGTAATTATTCAGTTTCTAGTTTAAATCCAGTGTTAATGGTCTGATTTGTATGTAGCGTAACATGATTATAATACTTGTAATGTCATTCAGGCTTTTGAACATTTCCATTAACTATTCACTATGCCACCAAGAGAGAGAGCGAGAGAAAGAGAGAGATCGTATGTAAACAGTCTTTATATAACTATTTTTGTTAAAATAAGAATTTTGTGCTAAACTCTCCATCAGACCAACGGATCATCCGATATAATTTTTTTTTTCTCCTTCTTAGGCCGTACGACCGTGTTGGCTACGTTTTGGGCATGACTGCATTTTGTAAATAAATCATGAATAGTTTTAGGAGTTTTATTTGTACATCTAATGGGAATTTATAGAAGTAAAGTGAACATATTTCATTTATCCTTTAAAATAATTACTAAATGTAGTAAAACAAATAGTAGTAAAGATGATAATGCAATGAAGGAATGATACCATACTTTATCTTTAGCTTCAACATCGGCAATAACATACCCAGTTCCCATAATTTGTCAGCTTAATGAAATAACCTATCATCTAATGTTAAACTTAATTTCTGAGGAGGCCATGGCTCATTGCACAGTGAAAAAACATTACAAATACCTATGAATGGCGGAACGATACAAAAATGTGGGTGGGGTATCTGTGCTAGCGTAGTAATACTACTGTAGCAGTAGTGCCGCAACAGTAGTATACATGAATTAAACGTTTAGGCCAACTTCTGGGATCCTTGAGGATCATTTAGCACTTCTTACAACTACTCGAGAAATGAGTTTTTATAGCCAGAAATCAAATTTTCTGATCAAACAATGCCCATGATAGCCTTCAGTGTTATCCTGAATTATAACGAGGCCAAAGTGGGTGGAGCCTCACGAAGTCATCATTCTGACGATAATTATTGGTGAAGGTTTAAAGTCAAAATACGGTACTGGCTATTTTTTTTTTTTTTTTTTTTTTTTTTGCAGTAAATAGGTAGGTAGATAGACAATAAATAAAAATTGCTTGACATCGGATATAGCAGTTATCAAATCAAGCTTGTCTACTATGTTTTTGAAAATTACCAACTATTTCCTACACCTTGTCAATCTGATTGTGACCTATAAAGTAGACTGTAATTTCTTAGGAAACTTACTTTTGGGAGTTAGACTAATAATCGAAGTGTTTTTGTATTTATTAACATATTTTGTTGGTTTGTTCATTATGACAATTATCAGTGGAGAGGTTTCAGAGTTCATAAAGATGTACTGCTTTGCTTTTATTTAAACTTTTGTGTCATTGTTGGCAGAGGTATAGCCTTCGTTACGTATAGCCAGTCGTCGATCGAGAAAGAGGGAAGAAATGCCGTCATAAGTTACGTAACGAGTGCGTTCGAAACCTTTTCTCTGAGTAAGTTTGCCCGTCTTCAAAAAACCTAACTTTTACATTATAAGTACCAAATTTATTCAACCTACGTAATGCAGAATATAGTCAAAATTTATGTGTAGATATAATATGCATTCTGAAGAAGCGTTATATTTATGAAATTCATAGATGAAAAATTATTGCGAAAAAACCGTGTTACAGAGGCCCTGAATCTCATAGTAACTCAGAACGAGTTAGTACCGACTCACGAGTGTGACTGATAGTGTCTTGGTTACCCTGCGGTATCTCAGGGGGAGGGGAGGAATTAACACACCACCAAGATAGTCTTACCATCATGGATTAAGCTAAGTCTAATTTTTATAAGTGTTTTGTGATGTTAGTGATATTGAAGGGCATGCATGCACGTTAGATATCGTTACTAGCAGACATTTGTAAAATAAGACTATACTTCCGGTTGCCGGATAGGAAACTTTACAATGAATAGTTAAGGTTAGTAATAAATATGAATAATTTATTCCTGGTCAAATAATGATTTAAACACAACGCATTTTCTCGATTTATTGAATATAAGGAACAGAAAAGAATCCTTTAAAGACTGTTAAAGAACCTGGTAATATGTAAACCGAATTGGGGTAAGTTTGGGTTTCCATATTTATTGAAGATTCTATGTTTACTATTTTGGATT
>NC_090727.1:334118-351618 GCF_036898095.1 Palaemon carinicauda
ACTTCAATAGTTAGGAAGATCATTGTTTTTCCGTAAGAAAATACTATATGAAAAATCCTTTTTTACGTTGAAATTTCTTTTGCCATAATATTGGATAAATCTTGAAAATAATCTATTTGTTTAGCAATTCAGTAACAATGGACATCTACTTTCCCTTGACATTGTCGTGTTTATAGAGCCGATGGTGCACACAACCATAGAAGGAAAAATCTAACTTATAATCTGAAGATATCTTCTTTTATTCCACTGTCTTCAGTTCTATAACACCTTATAATAGTATATAAATAAAATCTTAAAATACTTTGTCGACGGCAAAAAAAAAAAAAAAAAGATCAATTATACAAAAAACAATATTCCAATTTCGTTAGCAGAATTAACATACACAAAAGATATCCCAATCCATTTCACTATGAGGCAGAGATGATGAGGATTAGAATTAACTAGAATCCCTGAAGCCTAATTATAATGCAATCTATCTCCAAAGAAATTAGATGGATGATAAACCATTTATCGAAGAGCCGAGCTTAGTCCCTTAATAACCTTTTGGACGTACCCCTATCTTTCCTCTTTGACGCATTGAGAGAGAGAGAGAGAGAGAGAGAGAGAGAGAGAGAGAGAGAGAGAAATTTTGTCAAGTTCATTGATAACCCCTGTATGTACAGGCGAGACTACATGCGTAATTAATCATAAGATAATTCTTGTACTAAAAATTATTTGATTTCATAAGTGTTTCCATAAAACATCATGCGCGGATAAGTGTCTTTGCTTTCAATAATATATTACCGTAAATATGAAGGAACTTTCCAAACTTTCCCTCTGTATGCCAAGAGATGAAAATAATGACTCGGAAATAACATAAGATGGAGATAAGATTTTCGGTTTCCTGGAGGGTGTTGCCGTAAAAGGGAGTTGCTTTCTACTGTAAATAGTGATTGAAAGCAAGCGATAAATGTCTTACTTTCAGGATGACACGACTTTACTGGGAAATTTTTGCTTGTTTTTCATTTTCCTCCAAATCTCAGCATATCACCAGAACAGAAACATGTTCTGAAAATGGTTCATGTTCGAACGTTAAGTGGGACGTGGCGTTATATTGTTGCGACATGACAACAAAATCAGATTCATGTTGACTTTTTGGGAAAATTTCTATTCTAGAATCTATCTTATGATACATTTTGATATGATGCATGAGTGAAGCAAAAGTATATATATTTTACAACATTCTTAAAAACACTCTCTCTCTCTCTCTCTCTCTCTCTCTCTCTCTCTCTCTCTCTCTCTCTCTCTCTCTCAAAGATAATTATATACTCAACAAATGACACATAGCTCTTACTCGATTTTAACATTTTATGAAAAGTGACTGGATTTTAAAGAGTCAGTGTTTCCTGATTTACATTTTCTTGTTCTCAAACCGAATTGTAGACTTGCTCATAATAACACTCACATACGCGTATATAAATCTATAATGCACCAAGTTAAGTATTGGAAGAACACGTTTCCTCTGCTCAAGAAATATCTCAATAATTTTACTTTGCAATAGAAAGATTTGGGGTAACACATACTTATAATGGTTTGAATATTAGCAATGTTCCAACAATGGTGACTAACTTATACGAAAGAAGAATATTGCACTACAAGAACACTCTAAAGATACAAGAGCACATATAAGCTCTCTCTCTCTCTCTCTCTCTCTCTCTCTCTCTCTCTCTCTCTAACATGACCGAGATAATAATTCAGAAAAGATCAATTATCCATCAACCACACACTCGCCACAGGAATAAGGTAAAGGGCCACATCTCGTTAGGCTTCAGGTAAAGAGGTTTGTGTGATTTATCTCCGGACTCTGCAAATTTTGTCGCATCATTTATTTTGTCCTATTTTCCCTAGAGCACACAACATCAATCAATACAAAAATTCAATATAAACATAAGTCAGGTAATCTTTCCAATACATAACCAATATAATATTGGGTGACTTTAATTGGCAAAGGAGAAACGTTAGGACATTTTATAAAGTATTTGATTGGAGATGTCATTGCACAGACAACAGCTCCAAAGGAAATGAAACTGGCATAGAAAAACACTTTAAGAACATCGTTAACACAAATTCAATTGCACTTATGTCCGATTGTAACACCTGATCATGGCCTTGCCTGTCCAATGCCTGGCCTCTGACCTAAGTTTTATAATTCAATATAATATATCTTCTTAAAAAGGTGAACAACTTTTCAGCATTATCTGGTCATTTTGATCATTAACATAGTCAACGAAAACGAATGGGAAACATAACCAAAAAAGGTTCATTTTACAAAATCCTGTTTCTTAAAGGATTTCATAGGTAAAAAATGCGCTAAAATATGAAATAAAAACGAAAATATACAGAAGGTCAGGGTGAAATGTATTTCTTATCACAATTAAGCATGATTTCAAGTCAGTATGAGGCAAACAGATCCCTCCAATAATTATTCGTGCGGAAATGTCCCATTTTGCTGCCGTGTTTGAGTACAGGATTAAAACAAATCGAAAAAACTCCCTGATATCAAATACCTTCAGACACTCATAGAAGACAGATAAAGACTCGTTTTATTTTCTTGTTAAAACTCCTGATATGTAACTATAGCAAGTTTTCTGAATTTCCAAGAACAATGCTTTTTGTAATCCTTTGATTTTTTGCGATAGGGGATCAAAGTTTGAGAGAGAGAGAGAGAGAGAGAGAGAGAGAGAGAGAGAGAGAGAGAGATAAACTTTTTTTTTTATAAAAACCCAGACCTACAATATTAGATAGTGTTTATTGAAACATATTCTCTCATAATAAACTATTAATTTTCACGGAAACATTGCAATACTTTAAATCAAATTAAAAGAACCTTACGGCCAACCTCGCTGCACAACCTGACTTTTATTCTATGTTCATGACAAGTAAGCCATTACCACTCGAAATAGCTTAAGGCGTTTCTCCTTTTCAAATATTATCAAATATTCCTCTATTTTTGGAACAATATCAAACAATAAATGACAAAAAGGAACGATGAAAACAAGATCCTTGACGTCAGGAATTTCAATTACACCATTTTTTTTCTATCAGAACTCAATAAAATGATGAAGTTGGAAATGTGATACATTCTTCCTTTTAGAAGTACTACCAAATCCTCTCTCAGCTCACACACACACACACACACACACACACACATATATATATATATATATATATAATGTATATATACAGTATATGTACACACATATCTATCTATCTATCTATCTATCTATATATATATATATATATATATATATATATATATACAGTATATATATAAAATGTGTGCATGCGCGCGCGTGCGTATGTATGTATATATGTGTAATATATATACATATATATATATATATATATATGCGTATGTATATATATGTATATATATGATATATATATATATATATATATACACACACATACACATATATACGTATATACGCAACGCCACACACACACACACACACACATATATATATATATATATATATATGTGTGTGTGTGTGTGTGTGTATAGATGAAAATTAATATAGTAATCTTTATGGTTGTTGCAATTCAAGCTGCTGGAACCCCACTTTGAAAAGTAGAATCCCAAATGAACCCAAGAAGGAAAGCAACCCTATACGAAATGAAAAATTGAAAATTGCGGAACATATTAGAAAACAGAGAATAACCGGACGCAATAAAATGATAAAAAAGAAAGTAAGATCAATAAAATAAATAGGAAACTATCAGATAAGATTCTAGCCCGGCAGCAGTCAGGTAATTTTTCACCTAACTTACTTTGATTGATAAAGTTTTTTCAATGCTGATTATTCATTTAGAGCATGTATACAACAATATCTTGGTGGATGTAGAGATGTCATCTTTGGGGAAATTGAAAAAAGAAAAAATAGAAAATCCAAAATGGCCTCTAAGAAATCTGATATATCTGTAAAATGCTCTATTTTCATAAGTTATTATGATAAAAGGTCAAGTAATATGTCTTGCTATCTTTTCAATGGTTATTTTGATGATAAAAGTAAGACATATCTGGATTAGTGCATACATTACTTGTGTCTGCTTTCAGGTTCCAACAACTGCAATTTTACTTGTATTTATGCGCAGTTCATCAACACTATTCATGAAAGTGTCATTAATGTTTATAATTCAACCATCGTCTTCTGCATTCTCAATGTATTCATTTCGTTCACTTCGGCAATCGTGTCTGCCTGACATAAACAGAATAATGTACATGGAATGCTGGCACTGCTACAGCTGTATCTCTGAGTTTTGTATTGGGCCTGGCTTTGACGAGAGCATATCCGTAAAACGGCTCGCTTTGAGTACTATACGCAATTTTTTTAATGAGGCGCATTTGCACTGACTCACAGCGGTGTCCTTTTAGCTCGGAAAAGTTTCCCAATCGCTGATTGGTTAAAATTATTTTGTCCAACCAATCAGCGATTGGGAACTTTTTCTGAGCCATAAGGGTACATCTGTGAGTAAGTGCAAATGCGCCTCATTAAAAAAAATCGAGTATAGTGCGTGCTCTAGCTTAGTAGTTGAGGACTGGACTAAATTCAGTTTTATCAACTCATTAGTTCGACAACAGCCTGCTTCTATGAATGGGTACCAGCGTCAGCTAATAGTTCAGGAAATATCTAGCTTAGAAGCATAATACCGTCTAAGAATCAGAAGGACCGATCGTTCTCAATGGTAATGTAGGGTGAAAAAAGAAAATATGCCGAGAACATTTGTCTCAAAATCCAGTTGTATTTTCAGCACAACCTTGATTAATACGCACTTTATTTTCTGAAGAAAAATATATTACTTGAGATGGAAGATAAAGTGTTAGCAAGTTTTTAAAAGTACGGAATATTCCTCAATAACATGGTAATACCTTTGCAACTTTTTTATATCCTTGGTTTATATCTAAAGTATGAATATCGGTATCAGTGCGGTATTATAAATGTCAATGCATAAAACATTATTAAATGGAAATGGATGTTGACGGCCAAAGGATATGTATTTCGCTAACATGGTTACTTTAATCGTATATTTGGAGCACTGAGCATGAATTCCACTGCATGGGAAATTGATTAATGATACCGCCTATATGAAACCTGTATTTTTGGTACTATAAAACAACAGGTCACCGCACGATACCTTTTTGGCTTCAAATTCCTATTTGCATTTGAATGGCTTCATTTTCCCCACTATAAATGTGCTGAAAACATTTGCATTACATGAAACGGAATATTTTCAACGTTAAAAAATGATACAGTATCATAAAAGCAATATTTTGCATTCTGGGAGGCTAAATCATAAATTGCTTGTTAGATCTGTTGCCAGATGACACCGAAATGCTTTTCAGACATTTTAATATGACGTTGGCAGTGTTGTTTACTGTAAGCTTTTCAAAAGTGCTTATAAAACTACTTTCTACAATCAACCGTTATATTTTCTTGTGACTCAGGTAAACGAAATTCTATTTGCCCCTGTTCATTACGTGATTTTTGTCAAAACAATGATTATTATAATAGGGAATTAGAAAGAAGATGATTAAGAACAGAGTACCAAGAGAAGGGGAGGACATCAAAGGGAGTGAGGGGGTTTACTTAGCATCATACATCATACTTTGGACAAAGTAGAATATCCTGTAAAGAATTCTGTAAAGAAAGTACAAAACAATAAAGGTCAGAAAGCATTTCACTCGGATGGATGGATGGATGGAATTTGCAGAGGAAGTTACTCTGTACCAAAGAGCAACTTAGGGAATTTTATACTTTTCTAACAATTGGTCGAATTATTTTACCCTATGTCATACTGCAACATAAAACCGCCTCTCTTTCCTCCCAATGACGATTTTTCATACAGTAGATGCCAGACTTTCAAGAGGAATTTAAAAAAGAAAAAAAAAATCATCTACAGAGGAATAATGAACCTGAGTCAAAGGGATGATCGGTTTGCACAGAAAACCTCATGAGAATTAATCCTTAAAGGACTCGCAATCATATTCATTTCATTCACGAGAATTGCAATGGCCACAATGAGATTATCATTCATACAAATAAATCCAACAACGGCCGGTTGCCAGAGGATCTACAGTGTGCAATCTAGTAAACCGTTTTACCCAGGTGGATTAGACAGTTACTTTATGGACGGGATATAGGGAATAGGCTACGTGTATTTGTGTAAGTAGTAGTCCTCAAAAGATTAACAAGCAGTTTAGGACATATACTCGATTCCTAATTAAATAGAAAGGGTCGTATCTACGATACTTTAATAGTTACTAGAATAAGAGAAAAATGCGCACGTACACTGCATAAGAAAAATTAAATTTCTTTGTCAATAAAAACCTTTGTGAAAAAGTCCCATAAAAAAAGGATGCAAAGAGATGCAAGTCTCCTGTTTTGATTTTTTTCATAAAATATCAAGAAATTCAAAGTGTCCGAACATACCTCATTCATTTGTAAATTCCTAAACTAAGTTATCGAAATTGGGCAAACCGAATACAGGATATTATGGCTTTAATTCCTCCATTTTCACCACAACCAAAATAATTTATTGCTGTTCGCATCGGTATGAAATCTTACGAGCTGATACTTTCATTGCGCAAATTTTCTTTTTTCTTGGACCATTTTTATCATAAAGTAGCCACAGAAAATACGGATTTATCAGTTTGAAACGGATAGAGAAGTTTTGGTATTTGTTTTAGTATAACGTTAACTTTGGGGGTAAGAAATGTCAATATAGGGTCAAATGAAAGCGTATGTAACAAGGAAGTATTTATAATGCAATATGTAACCAAATATTAGTTATTTTTTTCCTGAGAGGACTTCGTTTCCAAAGAGAAAGATGTTAAAACCCGATTTTTACGGTTTGTCTGTGTCTATTTTGAATTACTTTCAGAATATATATCATAATATTGAAATATCTGCTCTTTACGTGTGTTTCTTGATATATTTCAATAGCCCCTGCAAAATTTCATGAAAGTGAATATTTTTGACAGCCCATATAAGATTTAAGTGAGGGGGAGTTGAGCGTAGTGTGAAATGGGGACCCCTATGTGAGAACGGCCCCGAGTTGAGGGTGGTCGCTATAATCTTAATATAGCTCAAGAAATAGGTTATCAGGAAATGTGAGTAAAAAAAAAATAAATAAATAAAAAACTCTGAGGGGTGGTCCTGGCACCCGGCCTAGAATACACCGCTTCCCATTTCGTTGGCTACAGTAATTATCACTTCGAAGAGCAAGTGGGTGTTGGAAACCGTTCTGTTTCTGATGATAACAAAACCTAAATTGATCGCATAGCACAGCAAGTACGTCTTTCTGACATATCATTGTGTTCATTACTGTTATCATTATTTTTCCTATACATTAAATAAAGGATTTCTTCGGCTATTCGGGGCTAAGTGCGAATAATGCCAATTTTCAGTAAAGTCGGAACTGATCATTTAAACCAACTTTTATTTTGTTTTAAACAATCATTATGCATAAGACTACTACCAATTCATAAGGTTACAGATTTCCATATACCCAAGCAGGAAGATCATATTTCAACTACTGTATAATAAAAAAAAAAAAAACATTATTTCCCGTAAATTCGACACGCTAAAGTAATTCAGTAATTAGACCAAAGTTTCCGTAAGTAGGGATGAACAAGCTAATTAATCATTCCTTCTGGCAATGCAATTAATATCTCTCTCTCTCTCTCTCTCTCTCTCTCTCTCTCTCTCTCTCTCTCTCGCTGATCGTGATTAAATAAGGATGCCTCGTTGTGGCCAATCGGTGGTGGAACTACTCAACGGACATCCCACAAGCATTAGGCTCTTTAATCCGAAATATGACAAATCTTCTACAATTAGTCTTTCCACTGCAAAGTTGACAACTGTCCTCAGCATTATATCCCGTAAACGTTGCTATTTAATATTTACGTGAATATGCTATTGATATTGTCAACCTCAAAAATACTATATTCTATTTTGAGTAAATCGGCTTTCGAAGGGCAAGCTTGGAAAAACAAAATTTGTTCACGAAATTGTGATATCTCTTAAGAAATCACCATCACACAAGAGCAAGTAAGCTTTAGAGAGAGTGAACGAATTAAGACGTCTTCGTCTGAACAACAAAGGTTCAAAGCTTCAAAATTTAAGATATAATCAAAATATACATTTCATGCCAGATCCCATTACGAAAAGGAGACCAGTCATAAAGCAAATATTTTCAATGACTAAGTTAGTGGTTATTGTTAATTGGAATTCTTAATTTTAAGTAGTCGCAGGTTCTCAAATTAAAGACATAAACTTGAGCTATTATGATTTACTAATTTGAAACTATTCTTAACTTGTAGAGGATAGAAAATTTGAATCCTCTTGGTAAGGGTAGAAGAGACTCTTTAGCTATGGTAAGCAGCTCTTCTAGGAGAAGGACACTCCAAAATCAAACCACTGTTCTCTAGTCTTGGGTAGTGCCATAGCCTCTGTACCATGGCCTTTCACTGTCTTGGGTTAGAGTTCTCTTGCTTGAGGGTACACTCGAGCACACTCTCCTATCTTATTTCTCTTCCTCTTGTTTTGTTAAAGTTTTTATAGTTTATATAGGAGATATTTATTGTTGTTACTCTTCTTAGAATATTTTATTTTCCTTTTTTCCTTTCCGCACTGAGCTATTTTCCCTGTTGGAGCCCCTGGGCTTATAGCATACTGCTTTTCCAACTAGGGTTGTAGCTTAGTAAGTAATAATAATAATAATAATAATAATAATACTACATCACAATGGGATTCTAAATTGAACTTGTTATTCTTTCTTATCAAAGTCAGCATATTCAAAGAGAGACAGAAGTAAAAAACGACCCTTTCCTACAAACAAAAGAAAGTCGGAGGAACCAATGTTCACTCTATCGTAATGGTACCGATGTTGAAATTTAGAATTTGATACTTAGCCTCGCGTCTCGTACACTCCATACAAGAAATATCATATATAAGCATATCATCCTTACCTTTCACAAATCACAGATTATAAGTGAACACCATTGAAAACTCAACTGACCTGAAATGAAATATATACATATATATATATATATATATATATATATATATATATAAAATCAATCTAGCAAGGCATGCGTATTCATACCTAACTGACATATAATTACAAGGAAATTCAGAACAGAATGAGATGAAAATAATTCTTGATAGTGATTCTCCTGATAAGATCCATACATACCTATCTCTTCACCACAAATATATAATCATCTCAGCAATGTATTCTGTATCATTAATTTCTTGCTAATAGGTGTCACAAAGTCCATGGAATAGGGTTTGCCAATAAAAGGATAAATTGAACGATATTCACTTCTAATAACTGCAACTGTGTCTCTAAAGTTGAGAGAAAAAAATAAGAGTTTTATACCTTGCAAACTTTCAGGAATATGTAGTTTAGAATGCAGATCCCTGTAGGTATACATATTGCTACCTACCTTCATGCAATAACTTCAAATATTCCATGAGGGTAATAAAACTCATGAAGTAAATACGCATTTCATACAAGTATTGCAGCTACTACTTCCCAACCCGTAAGATTGAGGGTTTATCCGTGAAAGAAATACAAATTGAATGGCAGAGGAATATTGGTGCCAATTCAATCTATCAGGTAAGAACAAAGTGTGGTCATATACTTCAGGCAAAGAAGCTCATACTTATGTTTGTAGTAACTTGTCACGTTTTGGCGAGGGATCGTAGAATTCAATACTATGTCTGAATATTCCGTGATCAAAAGATCTGCTGACTCTGAAGTACGCCGACCTTACTTTGCGTTTCAAGCCAAGTTTCCTCACTCTAGTATATCACTTTCATCATCACCTCCTCCAACAAGGCACTAGAAGAGTTGCACAACCCAGGCCTACATAGCTGAGGACTATGAAGCGCCAAGTAGGAGACGATGAATGGAGAAGTATTGAATTAAAAGCTCAAGATAGAGATGATTGGCGAAATCTAACCGAGGCCCTTTGTGTATTTTACTTTACCGCTTCATATATCACTTTCCCAATAATTATTTCTTAATTCGTAAGTGTTGCGGGTTTAATCACTGATATCGACTGAATGACCAGATCACTAATAAAGCTCAAAGGTAATTAGATTCAATATCATGGAGAGTAGACTAGTGCCGGTAGCCTAAACGAGTCTGATGCTAGACCGATTGAAATCACACACATACACAGAAAGTGGACCTTCTAGAACCTCTCTAATTTTGCCCTAACAATAGACTAAACAAAGGATTTGGGGATTTTGATTTAGGGATTAGGGCCATATGACATGGCGCTGGGGCCGAGAAGGCTATTCAACGCAGAGGTGCAAAAAAAAAGAGAGAGAGAGAGAGAGAGAGAGAGAGAGAGAGAGAGAGAGAGAGAGAGAGAGAGAGAGAGAGAAAAGAAAACTTCACGGTTTCTGTATTAATACCCCTCATAGTTGATGTTTGAAATCAAAATTCGATGAGGTTGGGCAGCAAGAGGGGAAGCTGAAACAGAGGTAAAGTAGATGTCTAAAAAGTGGGTGCATCTAGGAGACTAAAACTACTGCAAACATCCTCCAGCGATGCCTACAGTTCACCGCTTAAGGAGACTTTATGGCGTTTAACCTTCTACGAGAGCTCGAAAGGTGAAATGCAATAGCAATTAAAAAACACAATCGCAAAGCCTCAGTCCACTTTGCTTTACTTTCAAATTCCAAAATTAATGAAAATAAAGATTTCTCTTACATAATGTTACATTACTAAAGTCGTTTCAAGGAACTTTCTACAAATTATATACTGTTTCAGCTATAGGTTAAAACTATAACTTTAAACATACAACTTCCATTTACTTTTTTCTAAATATTATACAGGAATTTTCCGTCGAACAAAACTTGGAATTTCATCACTATTCTTTCGAAAATCTAAAATGGCTCCATTCCCTATGAAAAAAAAAATAAAAGGAAAAAAGGTTGTCTTTTGAGGAGTGCGGACGACAGATTTCCTCTTCCTCCTTCCGCATCCGGGATCTTCATTCACAATCTATATACAATTGCATGATTTTTTTTTTCTCCTACGGAGAGATTTTCACATCTTTGTTTTCTAATTTCCAAGTTTATTTTTATAAATTTCTATTCAAGTTTTTTATTTGTAAAATATATTACTTGGCAAGATTAATGCTTTATTATAAAATCTCCAAAATTCAGAACAACTAGAATTACTCGGGATAATAGTTTAAGGAGAATTGTTATTCTATGATATATTAATTACATAAAATATAAATAACATTTGTAGATATTTCATTTTTCAAATGCACGCTTTATATCTTGAATAATACAATAGACATTCAACCATTCGTAGCTAATACAGATTTTCTTTTTTTGGGATTTATCAACTCCTATCCTTTATTAGTTCGTCTCTCTCGTTTCGGAAGAATGGAAAAACAAAGAAATCTGATAACGTAATCAAGAAGAGAGGATAAATATTTTCGATGTTGAGGAGTATTTACGAGGGACGAGGTAATTTATCGTAAATTGAAAAACGCAGAGATGGGGAGAGCTGCTCAGGTCAGTGACAAACTGATCTAGATGGACATTCCTTTGATCTCTCTTTTGGGAAACTGTAAAAATCTATGATTTCATATACAAAGCATCAATATTTAATATTTTAATTGTCAAAATATCGATCACGAATAAAAATACTGGAAAATGCTTACTTCCATTCTTTTTTTTTTGGTTTAAAAAAAAAAAAAAAAAAAAAAAAAAAAATTTGATGAATTCATATATAAGAAGGGAAATTTAATTTGGTGTTATATTTCTCGTAAAAAAAAGTGTGTGAAAATGTCTAGAATTGCACGCAATGCTTAAACTTTTAATAATTCTAAAATGTACCTTCAACCAATCACTATTCTTTCTCTTCTGTTTGTATGTTGTTTTTTTCTGGCCAATCCCCTCACTTTCTATAACAATCAACTAATTCCCTTTTGACAGCTTTTACTTTTCACTTGAGTGACAGATCGTTTAAGAATACAAAAACAATTGTTTCCTAATTGTCGTTAAATACGGATATCATCTTTAAGAATCATTTCGAATTTGCAATTCCGTTTACTGAGAAAACGTTCTATTATTATTATTACTATCATTACTATCTAAGCTACAACCCTTGTTGGAAAAGCAAGATGCTATGAGCCCTAGGGCTCCAACAGGGAAAAATAGCCCGGTGAAGAAAGGAAATAAGGAAATAAATAAACGATGAGAAAACATTAACAATAAATTATTCTATAAACAGTAAAAACATCAAAACAGATATTTTATGGAAATGAAAGATTTCTCATGAATTTCTCAGAAGGGTCAAGTGGACCCAGGGCTGATATATGGACTAAATCATAGACTAACCGACAGTACACAGACTTAAATATATAAAAACGCATTTTACTGCAGATTTCGCTGATGATCTCCCCAAATATTTATGGTGTTTTCTTCGTAGACACAGCGAAAAAATGGTGAATCTCTGAGCGTTCTCTGGAAGTCCTTTCCTTACACAACCTCTATAATGTTTATTATGCTTCCAGATGGCTAAAATCATTAGCTACAACACCACTTGCACTCACTGCATAGCCTCTTTGAACAGAGAGACAAAAAAGGATGCTGAAGTTAGGGATTCAAGGGAAAAAAATGCCATTAGGACACTTCCTCTACAGCAGTTCACAATAGAAAATACAGTAGAATCAAGTCATTCGGAAGGCGACCCCACATTTAGTGACCTCAATAAGAGAGCATAGGAAGGGCTGAAACAATTAGTTCAGTTGGTCAATCATCGGAGGCCATTTGTAAGGATAACCTGTATTTCTATTTCACTCTCCAAATAGATCCTAATCAAATAGATAATTGATTTTCATCACAAACAACCTGCAATCTGCACCGCAACGATGTGACACAACCACTACTTTCAATATTCATCAATTGCAATCTCTCTCTCTCTCTCTCTCTCTCTCTCTCTCTCTCTCTCTCTCTCTCTCTCTCTCTCTCTCCTTTCAGGATGCCAGAGAACTTCAATTCAATCAATCAATCAATCAATCTCTCTCTCTCTCTCTCTCTCTCTCTCTCTCTCTCTCTCTCTCTCTCTCTCTGAAAAGTGGAGCCACGTTTAAGACAAATTAACACGAAGAGTTTATTTTCAAAAGGTGATCCTTTCCTCGCGAGAGATTCAAGTGATTTTCTCAAGGTCTTTGATCCAATTAAATTGCAGACAGCCACCTGGGAAAGATGTTGAGGAAGGGGAATTAGGGGCATGTGCCGAGAGGGAGCATCCGAAGATAACTCAAATAAATACTCAACGAAAACCAAAGTAAACCACGTAGACTTATGTTTTATAGATATTTATATATATATATATATATATATATATATATATATATATATATATATATATATATATATATATATATAAATCCATAATAGCCTACATAAATTCTTCTGCTGTAGTTTGTGAATTCAACGTAAACCGAAGAGTCACACCTGTCTGTATGAAAGGTTTGGGGGCATGCACTTGAAGAAATGTCAACTATGAATGTTCTTTTGGACATTTACATAACTAAATGTAATTTTCGATAGCAGTTATTCTGATTGGTTCCATTTAAACCTATATCACAGTAAACTACAAATAAAAACTGGGAAAGTATTTTATATAATGATTAAGAAAGAATTCTTACAACACCAGGTATTGGGACTACAAAAGAAATAGTGAAACGCTACCGCGCAGGTTGCTAAGTCATAATTGAGAGTTCTAAAACATTTTCAATTAGTCAGTTAATTGTGGTCAATACGAGGATTCAGAAATAAATGAAAGTGGCACACACATTTCATTCAATTAAACAAAACGCTATAAAATATTACGAGCTGTAAAAATATCATTATCGTTACCGTGACGAATGTGAATCTTCTATTAAAGATATACAGTAAATAATGAAAAGTGTTCTAACTTTTACACGCCTGATTTTTCTTTATTCGTTTATCTTTTACATCCCGATACAAGACCGTCTAATCGATAAACTTCTCTTGTCTTGCTAATACGTCATACATTAGGCAAAGAGAAATTTCAAGATTACAGACATTTCAACAGACTCATTTTACAAAAATTAGCATTATTATTTGTACTATTTCATTATTTCAGCTTGATGGATTTTTTACCAAGGATAAAAAGGCCTTACCGTATTTATGTAAATGTATTTCAAATAACTATACAATAAGTGTTGGGTTCCCAGGCAATCTAGGAAACTTCTTCCACCTCACGTTGCCAAAAACATGTCATTTACCTGGTTGTAACCAGATCGTTTGAGAAAAAAATCTATTTAGATTTAAGAGTCATCTTTAGGCTTGTTGGGTTTTACCTAGTTCAACTGTTTTTTTTTTTTTTTTCTAATTGCAAGTCGAAACAAATTCATGGTTGACCTTTATCAACTTTGGTGGATTGCAATTGCTGTTTGGACCATTTCAATTGTGCCGGGAAAATAAAATAATGCATTTTAGCTTATAACTCCAATAGTTAGAAAGGTCATTGTTATTATTATTATTATTATTATTATTATTATTATTTTTTTTTTTTTTTTTTTTTTTTTGGTAAGATAACTGTATGAAGAGTTTTTACTCTGAAATTTGATGGCAAAATATTGGATCAATCTTGACAACTTATTTACTTGGCAATTCAGTAATAATAAACATCTCCTTTTCCATGGCATTTTCGTGTTTATAGAATCTCTTTACGTTTACTGTGCATGTACATATAAACTACAAGTACAGACGAAACCGCATAAACCACCAGGACGGCAGAAGTTTAAACAAATCTAACTTACTACGTAAACATTTTCTTTCATTACAGTCTTCAGGTCCATAATTTCTTATAATAACAAATAAGAAAATCTTTAAATACTTTGTTGGCGGACAAAAGTAAAGAACAAACAAGGCACAATTATACAGAGAGAGAGAGAGAGAGAGAGAGAGAGAGAGAGAGAGAGAGAGAGAGAGAGAGAGAGAGAGAGAGAGAGAGAGAGAGAGAGAGAGAAACCAATTTTCTCAAAATTTATAGACAAGACAGATTAAATACATTTATACATCACAAAAAGTATTGATTATCTTTCAGTTACTAAAAATAGTTTGATTTCATAAGTGTTAGAATCAAACAACGCCTTTATGAATACAGTACCATAAAAAGGAAGGAACTTTCCAAACTTTCCCTCCGTAAACCAAGAGAAGAAAAAGAAGACTCGGAAATGACATGAGATGGAGATCAGATTTTCGGTTTCCTGGAGGATGGTGCCATACAAGAGAGTTTCTTTCCACTGTATATGATGATTGCTAACCAGCAAAAAATTTAATTAGGCAAAATTTGCTTTAAGAACGACACAATATTATTGGGAAAATTTTTGTTTGTTTTTCCTTTTCCTCCAAATCTCCTCAGAATATCACAGGACAAAAGCAGATTCTAAAATTGGTTCATTTTTGAACGTAAGTGGGATGTGGTATTTTATTTTTGCGATGTTGACAACAAAATCAGATTCATGTTGACTTTTCGTGAAAATTTCAATCTTGTTACTTTGCAAGAGTGACATAAATGTATATAAATTTTACAGTATTCTTGAAAATATCTCTCTCTCTCTCTCTCTCTCTCTCTCTCTCTCTCTCTCTCTCTCTCTCTCTCTCTCTCTCTCTCTCTCTCTCTAGATATATCAATATAATCAGAGGTAATTAGATACTTAACTAATAATATTTAGTTATTAAGGTTTTGAAAAAAAAAATGTAATAGAATAACTGGGTATATCCAATCCCATTCCGTCTAGACAATTTATGAAAATTGACTGGATTTCAAAGAGACGTATCCTGATTTGCAATGTGTTGTTCTCACACAAATACAGTTGTAGACGTGTTTATATTAATATTCATATAATAATATAGAAATCTAAATTGCACAAACTTAAATATTGAAATATCTTCATAAATTGATTTCGCTATAGGAAGAATTTGGGGTAACAATACTTACAATCGCTTGAAAATTTGCAACATAATAACAATGATGACTAACTACTATGACCGAAGAATACTGAACCACAAGGACGTGTGAGTACGTGAGTATGGGATATTACAATTTATCTGGTATCCCTTTCTACGTCAATGAAACGATGCTATTAAAAGCTTCTAATCTCTCTCTCTCTCTCTCTCTCTCTCTCTCTCTCTCTCTCTCTCTCTCTCTCTCTCTCTCTCTACTTTTATTTGATTTCATGCATCATTCTTGAATTGAATTACTGTTACTATAATCAGTACTCTACAAAAGTATTTGAGGTAAAGACAAAAGAAACTAATTCCAACGATTATTTTGAAAATGTCATTCCCAACCACCCGGAATTTCCTATCTACTTTATCTCCCTCTTCATGAATATTTATCCACTAAACATTTAGAACTCTAATTTTTAGATCCAAGAAAAGGTTTCGAAAATATGTCTTCGATCCACCAACCACTTTTGAAGAGCGATAAATTATTTTTTAAATGTATTAAATTCTTTACTTTTCTTTACCAGTATACTGATATATATATATATATATATATATATATATATATATATATATATATATATATATATATATATATATATATATATATATATATATATATATATATATATATATATATATATATATATATATATATATAGAATTTTACTTCAATTGGGAAGATATAAAAATAAAAAATTCGATCAGTTTGGTTTTGATTTATTAGATAATTTTCCTCCTTTTTCCCTTTTGAAGTTGTTTCCCTAATGATTTTTTGAGTTTGAATTTCACTTCGAGTTTCTTCAAAGACTAGAAAATTCTCTTTTTCCCTCTCCCTAAAGTTGCTTATTCACTTCCACTTGCTCTACCAAACGTTTTACAATAAAACAAAATGCATACAGAATCCAGATAAATGATCATTTCTTTAAAAGTTCATATACCTTCTACAAAGTAATTCAAAGTAATAACTGTTATATTTCCTACCACTGAATAGTAAGATCACAATTTCATCCATCAGTATTTACTGATATAGAATCATCCATAGATGTAAATAAAACTTCTTTTCCGATACCAGTGATTTCCCTTTTCAGATGGTACTACCAGCAGACGACCGGTACCGGCCAACATACCCTTCTTGAACAAACAATAAAGTCTTCAGCCTTATAACAATACCCTTTCCTTCTCCCATATTAAAAGGTCCAAAATATAAATCTAGTTTTTCTTTTTCATTGGTGCAGTGCTTAAGCCAGTGAAAAGAGTTTTCCTCATCCAGCATTATCTACTTATTCGCAGAAGTGCAAAACTCTCGAAAATATATCACATAAAAGTCTAGCGAGGAGGATAATGAATATATACCGATCAAATTCGAAAGAAAATACGGAAAAACTGAAATATATACATTTTACAGATAAATATATATTGGAAGCAAAATTACATTC
>NC_090727.1:356618-359118 GCF_036898095.1 Palaemon carinicauda
TAATGCTAGACGTATGTCACTTCAAAAATAGATATAAGAGGTCCTCTAATGCTAGTGGTAATGAGCTACTAAATACAGGTTAAAGAGCCTTTAATACTAGAAGAAAAGAACCTCTATATAGAGGTCAAAGAACCTCTAATGCTAAAAGTATGGCACCTTGAAATAGAGGTTAAGGAGGCTCTAATGCTAAAAGTATGGCACCTCAAAAAGATGTTAGAGCCTCTAATACTAAAGGTAAAGCGACTCGAAATAAGAGGTCAAAATGCCTCTAATGATAAAAGAAACTCTAATGCTAGATGTAAGTCACCTCAAAATAGAGGTCAAGGAACCTCTAATGCTAAAACTATAGTACCACAAAATATTGGTTAAAGAATCTCAAACTAGAGGTCAGAGAGACCTTAATGCTAATGGTAAGGGCCTCAAAAGAGATGTCAAAGAACCTATAATGCTAAAAGTGAGGAACTACTAAATAGAAGCCAAAAAGCCTCTTTTCATAAGGTAAGGTGTCTCAAAACAGGGGGTCAAAGAGTCTTTAATGCTAAAATTAAGGCACTTCAAAATAGACGTTAAAGAGCCTCTGATGCTGGAGGTAATGTTCATTAAAATAGAGGTTAGAGAATCTCTGAGGCTAGATATTAAGCATCTGAAGATAATAGTGTGTGCGTGAGACAGTCACACACATACATAAACACGAACACACACACACACACAAACACACATATATATATATATATATATATATATATATATATATATATATATATATATATATATATATATATATATATATATATATTTATATATATATATATATATATATGTATATATATATATATATATATATATATATATATATATATATATATATATATATATCACTAACAATTGGGATTTTAATCAATGTAAACATCTACCACAAAGGCATTAACTGCCAAATTTACCTATGGGAATGTATATCCACTGGAAATTCATTTAAAATTAATGCTTCTGGATGGGCAAAGATTCGAACCTATGCCTTTAGCCGGAAATATGCTTCTAGTAACAACATTACCAACAATCGAGTGATAACGTCGTTCCTGCAGGCATTGCTTCAGCCCATGGCATAGGTTCGAATCTTTGTCCAGCCAGAACCATTTATTATGAATGAATTTCCAGTTGATATGCATTTCCAAAAGTAGAATTCGGTATTAAATGCCACAATGGTTTATATATATATAACAATTAGCTTATTATTGCTTGTCCACCGAACAACGTTAAAAACATTCAATAGTAGACACATAAGTAAATACTCTCATCAAAAGCTTCGCTAATACAGTGGTAACGTGTTTGCCAAACATTCCCCTGGAAACATATCGATTCCCGCCAGGGACCGTGAGTTTAAGCTGTTTACTGGGGAGGCCACTGCTGTGGTAGGGCACCATGGGGGGGGGGGTTGCCCAGCTTCGTTTTTTTGAGTATCTATTCTGATGGAACTGGAACTAAAACCAGACACCTTTATATATTCTTTATAATATTTTTCGGAGTTGAGAAATAATCAGAGTACCTTATAGACATCTTTGATAAAATATCGATAAGGTATTAATTTCAATATTTATTCAAAGGAGATAACGAAAATATACTAATTCAAGCAAATTTAAGTGTTGAGAACAAAAGTGAGGGATTATCATAGGTTTTGTGCATATACAAGTGAGAAAGCATTCCCTCACAAAGCACAAAGTACAGTATGCTTTATAACTCAACATTTCTTCGCTTTCGACGGATTCTGTACAGCTTCCGTTCTGTAAAAATCACGATAAATTCCTACATCAACGAGTACGTAATAAATGATATACTGTTATGTATTAATTATAATATGAACTACTTGCTTTAAACCTCTCGATCACTCCCTTCAACCCTTGCTGGTTGACAACTATCCTGGCCTTTTCCTGGTCGTCCAATTCGAATGTTGCTATCCTTACCCTTTCCATTAATTCTCTCTATTCAAAGTCCCTCAAAGAATGTGAACAAACAAAAGTCTAAAGCTTCTTCATCGTATCTTCCTTAAATTTCTAAAACTCTATTCGCGATTTCTCTGGCGGAACCGGAAACAGTTAGAAGGTTGGTTATAGAGGCTGACATAATGTAGGGGCTCCTGCAATAAAAGAGCGATATTCCGTATACAGAGAAAAGGTCTCAATACAGTGAGGGGATTGGCGTGACCTAAGCTTAATCTGAATTCTTTGGCTGAACTAACGGCATAAATAAGCTTAGACCTAATAATAATCACAAGTTGAAATACTATACTCCGAATTATTTTTTTTTTTTTGGGGGGGGGGAATTTCAGTTAGAATTTGGATCAGAAGGGGGAAATCTCCGTTGTAGAAAGTGAATTAAAGGAGATGTTGGAAAGCAAGATTGAAAATAGGAAGCAGAAGTGGAGATAGAGTTTAAGCTGAAAAGAATACAGAAAAGACCTTTTATCAATGTCTACAGTGGTCCACTTGAGATGCACTGACCTCTC
>NC_090727.1:364118-384118 GCF_036898095.1 Palaemon carinicauda
TGACATAATGGTCTCTCATGGTTTATCTATAAAAGTATTCTAATGTTAATACTGTTCTTAAAATATTTTATTTCAATTATTCATTACTTCTCTTGTATTTTATTATTTTCTTATTCTCTATCTTCAGTGGCATATTTTTCCCTATTGCAGCCTTTGTGCTCACAGCATCCTGCTCTCTCCAACTACGTTTGTATTGAAACAATAATGATAATAAATGAATAAATAATAATAAATAATAATAGATAATAAATAAAAAATAAAAATATATAATAAATAATAATAGATAATAAATATTATTAATAATAAATATTATTAATAATAAATATTATTAATAATAAATAATGATAATAAATAATAAATATTTAATAATAATTATTAATAATGATAAATAATAATAGATAATAAATAATAATATTAATAATTAATGAATAATAAATAATAAAAAATAAAAAATAATAAATAATAATAATAATAAATAATAATCAATAATAATAAGCAATAAATAAAAAATAATCAATAATAATAAATGATAAATAACAATAATAAATAATAAATAAAAATGAATAGTATTTAATAAATAATAAATAATAATGATAAATAATAAATAATAATGATAAATAATAAAAAATTATGATAAATAATAAATAATAATAATAGATAATAGAAATAAATAATAATAAATAATAAACAATAATAAAAAATAATAAATAATACTAATAAATAATAATAATAATAATAATAATAATAATAATAATGATAATAAATAACAATTATGATAAATAATAAATAATAGTAAATAATAAAAATAAATACTAAATAATGATAATAATGGATAAAAATAAATAATAATAAATAATAATAAATAATATTAAAAAAAAATAATAATAATAAACAATAATAATAATAATAACTAACAATAATAAATAATAACAATAAATAATAATAAAAAATAACAATAAATAATAATAAATAATTACAATAAATAATAATAAATGATAACAAAAATTAATAATAATAAATCACAATAAATAATAATAATAAATAATAATGAATAATAATAATAAATGATAATGAATAATAAGATTAAATTATAATAAATAATCATAATAAAAGATAATGATAATAAATGATAATAAATAATAATTATAAACAATAATAAATATTATATAAAAACAATAAACAATAAAAATAAATAATAAAAATAAAAAATAATATATAACAAACAATAATAATAAATAATAACAAAATATAATAATAAATAATAATGAACAATAATAATAAATAATAAACAATGATTATAGGTAATAATAAACAATAAAAAAAATTAAATTCAACATTAGTAAATAATAATAATGAATAGCAATAAATAATTATAATAATAAATAATTATAATAATAATAATAATAATGATAATATATAAGAATAATAATAATAATATATAAGAATAATAATAAATAATAAATAAAAATAATAATAATAATAAAAAATAATGAATAATAATAATAAAAAATAGATAATAATAATAAACAATAAAGATAAATAATAATAACAATAATAAATAGTAATAATAATAAATAATATTAATGAATAAAAATTATAATAAATAATGAATATTACTAATACTAATAATAATAAATAAAAATGATAAATAATAATAAATAAGGATTAATAATAATAATAAATAATAATTATTAAATAAATAATAAATAATACTAATACCAATAATAATAATAATAAATAAAAATGATAAATAATACTAATACTAATAATAGATAAAAATTATAAATAATAATAAGTAAGGATTAATATTAATAATAAGTAATAATTATTAAATAAATAATAAATAAAAATATTAATTATAATGATATTAATAAAATAATAATAATAATAATAATAATAATAATAATAATAATAATAATAATAATAATAATAATATGTTTTCTGGCAATATATCTCACATCTGTCCCGTGTCGTAAAAATGTAACTTTTTTTTCCAAACTAGCATCTAAATAATATTTTAATATTACCTAGAGATTTGGATATCATTTAAAGCAGTTTACATTTTTGTTCGGGTCAAAATTTCAGCAGTGTGTTAGGATACAAAATAACAGTATGCCATTTAGTGCATAGTCGTAAATATAGTAATTAATCGTGATTTTTACAAAACGGAAGCTGTACAGAATTTGTAGGAAGCGATGAGATGTTGAGGGATAAAGCATACTGTGCTCTGTGCTCTAGGCTGATTGAAGGAATGCGTTCTCACTTGTAAATGAATATCAAAACCAATTAAGTGATGGGGTGGGAGGGGGGGGGGTTAATAGTTGTCAGTTCATGAAGGGTAGCTACCTCATCTGGCCTTATGTACAAAAAATCACTGCTATGGTGAACTAAAAGAATATATTTCCTTTAAATGTTATTAACAGTTAATAAAGTAATGATAAAACTCCTAAAAACATACTAAAGCAAACAAAAATGGAATCTTGATTATGATATGATTCGTAAATAAAAACCTTGCCTGCGCCTATTGCTTGTGAAGTCCTGTATTACAACGTTAATGCAAAACCTTCAACTGTATAATATATTTGCAGGATAACAGTCTCCTTAGTCTATGTTAAAGAACGACTCAATTACAACATAGATAAATTAGAAGTAATTTAATGCAGCTCAAGCCTGGACTCTTTAATTGTGTACCTGAATTTTAATTATTTGTACAAATGAAAACACACGAAAAAGACCTTTAATCATATTGCAGCTATTCTTTGAATAAATGCAATTCAATGCAATTGATTTCTCCCTATGCCTACCGGGACTTGAATGGACCCACGGTCCAGACATAACAGGTCAGCCAAGGCCCAGCTCAAGGTGTGAAACACCAATACTGTGACGTCACTTGCCCTCGTCTCACACGTGGGTATTTAAACAAAAGAACCATGGCCTTAGTTACCTGTCCATAAAGGCAACGTAAACATATATATATATATATATATATATATATATATATATATATATATATATATATATATATATATATATATTTATATATATACATATATATATATATATATATATATATATATATTTATATATATTTATAAATATATATTCATATCTATAAATATATATATATATATACATATATATATATATATATACATATACATATATATATATATATATATATATATATATATATATATATATATATATATATATATATATATATATATATATATATATATACATATGTGTGTGTACTTAAGATTTGCAGATGACAAGATATCAATAGGACACGAAAAGAATATAATTAAACAAAGATAATTTCAATTAATATGGAGAGAGAAATATAAATCAAGGATTATGGATGACTCTGTATAGACTATTAATGAATATAAGTACTTAGAACAGACTTTTAAGCGTTTCACCAAGACATGAGACCGAAATTAAAAGGATAAGTTCCCCCAAAATACCGTCGGAATCCTGTCTGTCAATTGCAAAATTCCTTATTGTACGTCCCCATTCCATAAGGGCCTGACATATTACATACATAGCGTCATTGCATTTCATGTGACATCGTTCAAGTCTTATTGATGCCATCCTTCCATCCCAATCTTCCCAGTCATCTTCTACCTTCAGGAACCCATTCCACAATTCGTCAAACATCCCGATTATATTCAGGCATTCAATGTATGTGGCCGAACCATCTCAACTGGCATCTTTCCATTTGTATGATTACTTGTTCTACTTCCAAGGCTTCTCTTATGGTGGTATTTCACAGCTATCTCGTCGTTGCTCTAAAGATTAGACGTAGGACACGCATTTCAGCAGTCTGAATTTTAGACTCTAATAGGAACACAGGATTCAGGATTGATCTGACCATTAATAGTTTAAAATAGTTTCAAAACAAGCAGAAAAAATGGGCTTCAGTTTAGACTTGCAAAAAGTAGGGATAGTCCCTACATTTAGCAATGCTGATTGAAACATTGCTGCCACTAATTATGTGGAGTTTGTTTTAAATTGTTCCATATCAAGCGCTAGCTCTACGTTAGAACTAGTACTCTCAAAAATATTAAGTGGCCAAAGAACACCTAATGCTGACAGAAACCACGTCAGTAAAGGATGTGACCAATATCTTGATTATGATTCTTTAGATATGAACATTTTATGTAATATTTTCCCCATATAACAAATAATCATAATATTTTATAGATATCTATGAATAGTATTAATAAGGTATTATTTTCAATATTCATTTAAAGGAAGTAAAGAAAAAAAGATTTATTAAAGCTACGAAAGTGTTCAAATTAATTTTCTTATTCCTGATCTAGATATTAATCTCTGGCACCGTCATTCAGTTACTTATTATGAATGGTAAATAAGATTTTTTTATAACTCTGACCATCCTTCTAATTTAAATCTTTAAAGACGGTACCATACTGCTCGATTTCAATATTTCTTCTCATGAGATAATGAAAATGGATAAATTTAGCTCCAAAAGAGAGATCCAATCAGAGAGATCAAATTCTTCGAGTCTCCGGCTTTTGAAAGCAACTAATGGAAGACCATCCTATGCCTCAATATGGCACATCTCCCAAGAATGACTTTTATTCTAAAATAATTTTTAAGCTCCCACGCTACTATAACATTAGTTAAAGAATAAAAATGTTATCTAGATCAAAATGAAAAGTAATGATTGTTCACAAATATCATCATTATGAATAAAATTAATGCAATACTTTAATAGAATTTGCATAATACTTTCCAATTTTTTATCGGCAAAATATGAATTCAAAGATACCCTGCAATTTCCTCCTAGTAAAACTTACGGACTGTCAACGCAAGAGCCCGTGTCTTACACAAAGTAAGGCAATCTATACAGACAGACAATCCTAGTAATATTATTCTCTAGTTAGACTCTTCTCTTTCATCTGTATCTATCAATTGGTGCAAAGAGGGACTTTTCATGGGAGTTCCCAGTCTTGTTTTGGCGGGAGGTTTGGTCTTTAATATTTATAACAAAAATGGATTAATAGCAATAAAGGGGAACGAAAAAATATTAAAATGGTAATGGAGAAAAAATAAGTAGAACAGGAAAGAAATAAACGTATTATTGTGCAGTGTAAGACAAAGCTCTCATAAGTGACAATATTTATATTGAGCTGTATTCTAGCATAAATTCTTTAAGCTAAAAGTAAAGATAAAACTACACCATGACTGATAGATGCCTTTCATGTGGATCTTTGATGTTGGAGGAATTGAATGGGATGTGAATGCTGTGGAAGAAGTGTCTTTATAGATGCAAAAATCAGTTGTTGCCAAGTTAAAATAGACATGACGAATATATCGAAAGAAGATAATTTAAATGCAAGAAGTACGGCACCTCATAATGAAGTTCAAAGTTTACCTGATGCTAGAGGTATAGCACTTCAAAACAGAGGTCGAAGAGGCTCTAGTGCTGTAAATATGGTACTGTAAAAATAGATATCAAAGAACTTCTAATGCTAGAGGTAAAGAGCTACTAAATAAAGGTCAAGGAGCTTCTAATACTAGAAGAATAGCACCTCAAAATAAAGGTAAAAGAACCAATAATGTAAGACGTATGGCACTTCAAAAATAGATGTCAAAGACCTTCTAATGCTAGAGGTAAAAAGCTACTAAATAGAGATCAAAGAACCTCCAATACTAGAGGTAAAAAACCTCAATATAGAGGTCAAAGAGCCTCTAACAATAGAGTTAAGGAATATCAATATAAGAGGTCATAGAGCCTTGAATACTAGAAGTGGGGCACCTCAAAATATAGGCCAAAGAACCTCTAATGCCAGCTGTACGACACTTCAGAAATAGATGTCAAAGACCCTCCAATGCTACAGTTAAAGAGCTACTACAAAGAGGTCAAACAACCTCTAATACTAGAGGTAGAAACCTCAATATAGAGGTCAAAGTGCCTCTTATACTAGAGGTGAGGAACATCAATATAGAGGTCAAAATAACTCTAATACTAGAGGTGAAAAGCATATATATGGAGGGCAAAGTGCCTCTAATACTAAAGGTAAGGAATATCAATATAGAGGTCATAGAGCCTCTAATACTGAAAGTATGGCACCTCAAAATAGAGGTCAAAGAACCTCTAATGCCATATGTATGGCACTTCAAAAATAGATGTCAAAGACCCTCTAATGCTATAGGAAAAGAGATACTAAATAGAGGCCAAATAACCTCTTATACTAGACCTAAGGAACCTCAATATAGAGGTCAAAAGAGCGTCTAATACTAGAAGTATGGCGCCTCAAAATAATGGTAAAAAAAAAAAAAAAAAAAAAAAACCTAATGCTAAAAGTATGGCACTTCAAAAGTAGATGTCAAAGACCTTCTAATGCTAGATGTAAAGAGCTACTGAAAAGAAGTAAAAGAACCTCGTATAATAGAGGTATAGAACCTCAATATAGAGATCAAAGAGCCTCTAATATTAGATGTATGGCACCTCAAAATAAATGACAAAGAACCTCTAATGTTAGAAGTATGGCACTTTAAAAGTGGATGTCAAAGGCCATCTAATGCTACATATAAAGAGATACTAAAGAGAGGTCAAAGAACCTCTAATACTAGAGGTGAGGATCCTCAATATAGAAGTGAAAGAGCGTATAATACAAGAGGTAAAGAACCTCAATATAGGTATCAAAGAGCCTCTAATACTACAAGTATGGCACCTTAAATCAAAGGTCAAAGAACCTCTAATTCCAAAAGTAAGGCATTTCATGAATAAAAGTCAAACACCTTCTAATGATATGGCAAAATGTTGATAAAAGCTCTTTATAAATGGCTTCTAACTGAAATATGTCGAAGACAGTCGCTTTTTAGTCCACCTGACAATATTGCATAACATAATAAACTTTTAAAGAAAAAGCAGTATTATTATAAGCCTAATGCAACAATACATAAATATAAACATGATTATAATGATTTCTTAGCCTGTTTCTGTTATATCTTTTCCCAAAAGTTTTCCTCCATTCAAGGTAACAAATGGTCACTTTTATTCTCGTTAATTGAGACAAATATTAATTATTTTTGCCTTTAATTGAAACCGATTAAAAGAACTAAATTCAGTATCGACTCGGAATTGTTTATGATGAAAACATCGTAATGTTTACTGATGGATATTTCTTTCCGACTGAGACTGCTTGCCTTATGCCATCCGGGTCTTGGTACATTCAGGGTCTCGCTTGGAGAAGAGAAATGAGGATGTTTCCACTGATCGAATGATAAAAATATTGGAGTATTCTATGAACAAAGTGTGAGAATAAAAATAATGTATTTACGAAGGAAAGAATTTCATCGTGTTAAATGCTATATCCAAAATTATTTTCCATAGGTTTTGGCAATGTTTGGTTATTAGAAAATATGGGTTTTGCCCACGAATTTCACTTACTTTGCTTTGCTTTTGTCAGATTAGTTCTCATTTACGGGCTGCCAATACAAGAACACATGTTTTACATAAGGTAGGGTAATCTAAAACGAACGAACAGCCGATCAATATTCTTTTTCAATCATAGTATAAACTTTATTCATGGTTATTAATTCACTTAACATATCAGTCATGTATGGTTCGTTATAACTTGTGAAAGAACGTAGGTGTACTGAACATATGAAAAGAAATCTTTAGAAACATAAGTTACCACTACACACACATATATAAGATTAGTATCAAACTGTGGAGGATTAATTTTATTTTAATTTATTTTGTTTTTTTGTTTTTGCCAAATCCAGAAAGAGAGAGAGAGAGAGAGAGAGAGAGAGAGAGGAGAGAGAGAGAGAGGAGAGAGAGAGAGAGAGGAGAGAGGAGAGAGAGAGAGAGAGAGGAGAGAGAGAGAGAGAGAGAGAGAGAGGAGGGTAGTCAGTGTATCGATCGTTGGTGGTGAGAAAGACTGTTGGTACAAATGAGATTGTTTGTTTATGTTTTAGTTAGGTTACGACAGTGGTGAATGTCTTGGGTGAATGCTTATTTTGATTTCGACTGCAGCTAGAGGCTGTTGTGAATGCTGGATTATTATTTTTTTGGCCAACGTGGAAGTGATTTTGATTTTCTGATTAAGTACAGTTTTGTTTATCTTTGCTTATCGTGATTGTGAATGATAGGAACAGTTTATTATTTATCTTTGATTATAGTGCGATAGTTAAGTTAGTTAGGAGTGTTCGTAAGTGGTTTTCTTTTTTATTTTGGCAGGCCGTGATTTCTCCTTTGGAGAGATTTTCTTTGAATGTGACAGTGATTGATGACGACTTGGCTATAATAAGGAACTTGGCACGACTGCTTGGATTTGGATAATTGTTGACGACTTGGCCTGTAACAGAACTTGATAGGACTGCTCAGATTGATTTACGTGTTGACGACCCGGACCGAATTTACTTCTGATTGCTGTTGATGATGATGATACCGATGAGGATGATGATGATGATGATTACGCTCACGGACTAAATCAATTAAAACATTTTGTATTGACTGAGTGTCAGTGTTGCCATATTGTGGCGTTGCAACCGAGTTGTGCGGCTGGGCTATAAAAGGACTGTTGGCCCTTGTGTGGACAACGACGTCCACACATAAACAAATATTGGTTTTGGTGTGTGGGGTAATTTTAAGTCTGTTAGGGTTTTTGCGGGTTATATGAATGGTGCTTTTGGTTATTATATATTATATTATTTGGTGTTAAGTTTTGATTGGTTTTAAGTGTTGGTAATTTGATTGTGGGTGGTTATTGATTTATTTATTATAGTTTGTAAGACTATAGTGTTAAGGATATGTTTTGTTTTGATTTTTGTCCTTTTGTCCAAGAGTCCCGCTGCTGATAACGTAAGGGGAAAGTTTGTTTTGTGGAGACCATTGTAAGTAAGATTCAAGGATGTGGGGGTTGTTTTTGCAACATCCCGCCACAAAACTAGCTTGCATTATTTTCTAAATTCGTCTCTCTTCTGTTTCTAATAAATCCCAATTCTCTGTTGTATGATCTGCCTCTGTATATCTCAGATAACATCATCATCTTTATTCCTATCAATTTCTTTAAAACCTGAAATGTTCAAACTTGTCTTCTTCTTTTGTTGCTGATAAATATATCAATCACTGGATATATCCTTATTTATATATCACAGGATGTCCGTGGAACGATTAAATTTGGTGCATTCTCTGTGCAGTGGAAGAACCAAAAAAGCAGCAATTGTATATTAGTTTACCATAGAGAAAATACGTTCACCGTCTGCGTTTGATATGGGGATGGTGATCAAGGCTCGAACGAACTTAAAAGGAATAGCAACCGTCTCACTCTGATACACCTGAGCCAAAATTAACTAGATATTTCCAGAAAGAAAACTGTCAATATTGTCACTTTAAAGGGAATGCCCTGCAGCATCCAAGTCTAGTTGTTCATAATCAAAGGTTATACGATACAATTTCAAGTATATCACCTCAGTCCTAACAAATATTAGGGTCAAGAATGGATCACATCCATCAGAATTTGATAATTGAACGGGAGACGTTTCTTTGATTTTGCTCAAAAGTGGTTTTCTAATCTGTTTCTCTCTTGTATTAGCTCAGGATATAAACAAAAGTGTTTTCTACTAAAAAGCTATTTTCTTATCTAGAGTAGGCCGCAGGAACAAAAAAGCGACTGTTCTTAAAATATTTCAGTCAAATTACTCATTACTTCTCATATAGTTTATCTATTTCCTTATTTCTTTTCCTCACAGGCATATTTTGCCTTGTTTGAGACCTTGGCCTTATAACATCCTGCTTTTCAAGGTAAGGTTGTAGCTTAGAAAATAATAATAATAATAATAATAATAATAACCAATTTCAAATATCAATGTAGTATACAATAGGAACATTTATAAGGATTAAAAACCTTCACATATAAAAATTATAATCTCGAGTTGTGTTTCCAAAGACCAAATTCAAAATATCGACATTTGTATCCATAAAATACATATGATGGTCAACAAGTGGCCCGAAGACTAGTGGAGTAAAACTTAGACCTATAAAGTCCTTTGGGTTAAAAGTGAAATTTCACTAGGTGTTAAATTAGACAAACAAAAGCACAAATTTTGAATGGAATTAAGCTTATGATATTACGACTTCACTAATGTTTAAAAAAAAAAAAAAAAAAAAATTCCAAATAGAAACTAAGCCATGCTAATCCCTGCTTCTCTCTATATATACAAGAGGCCTTTCTTTATGTAGGACTACATATTGTCACCAGCTGTAACAAACCCTCTACGAAACTTAAACCGATAGACGAGTCGAGTATTAGCTATCATTTCCTAGAGGACTTCAGATAGAGAGGAGAAAGGGGGAAAAGATAAAGATAATGATAGAGATGATAAAAGTAAGGAAAAGGGAAATGATAAAAGATAATGAAAAGGGAAAGTCTGGACAACCTCTGATACCCGGAAAGACAGAGAGGGCTTTTAAGTCAGATGTAATCCTCTTAAGCCTTTTATCCCACAATGAAATATTTTGTTTCCGATATCTTTTATTCTTTATTCTTTTCTACTTTACATTATTTCTCCATTCTGTCTTCCTTTCCTCCATTTTGCTTCCCAAACTCTTCACTTTGACGTAGCAAGTAAAGAAATAAAAGCTTCTTTGGTTTACGAGAATCGTACTATGTATTCAGTTGAAGTTGTTGAATGGAAAATACCACCAATACTTACAGCAGGAATATTAGTATTAAAAAACTTTTCTTAAATAAAATACAATTTTAATCAGTTTGTGTGTCCAAGAAATTCTATAGAAAACATCATCATTTGTATCCATAATCAATATTTGGTGTTACAACTACTCCAAAAGGATTAAGAAAAACAGTTTGTTTGGGTGGAGTCACGTAGGCCTACACTTATTAGTGGAGTTTGAGATCTCAAGTCCCATATCACTTATTTCTCTTTTTCTTAATCTTAATCAGTTGTAAATAACGGAATACATTTCCTCTTAAGAATTCTTAACATCGAAATCATCATAATGTTTTGGTAAGGATATTTCTTTGGGAATAGGATTTTTGGCCTGATGACACCCCAGGCTTCTTGATTAACACTACTGAATTATTTGATACAAAAAAAAAATCCTTTGAAATTCCTACGTAAATGTGATATTAAGAGCATCTAAATTCATAATCATTAACGTATGCCAAATACAATTAATCTACGAAATAAATTATTAAACTTTGGATAAAATAATAAAACTTGTTGATATAGAACTCAATTGTAGGAACTCGGGACTTGGGCAAGCAGACGTTGCTACTAGATGTACGATGTTTTGCAAGACGCCAAAATAGCATAATTTTAAACGCTAGTTAAATAAATAAATAGATAAATAAATAAATAAATAAATAAATAAATAATATATATATATATATATATATATATATATATATATATATATATATATATATATATATATATATATATATATATTACGTAAACTGAATAACTATGACCAAAATTTAGAAGTTATCTGATTTAGCGATTTATTCGCAAACATTAAAAACTCACCAAATTTCCCTCCGACATTAAAGTAATACTACCGATTTGCCTATTATTTTTATATGTTCATAATTCTCTTTTCATACTAATCTATTTTCAGAATAGATCGTAGGAGGAGTGAGAACGTATTTCTAGTATTTAGGAATAGAAAAAAAGAAGAAGAAGAAGAAGAAGAAGAATAAGAAGAATTCTAAAGAGATTTGCCGGGAATAAACGGAAATGAAATATGACGAGAATGCTCTCTCTCTCTCTCTCTCTCTCTCTCTCTCTCTCTCTCTCTCTCTCTCTCTCTCTCTCTCTCTCTCTCTCTCTAAGTTACATCGGCCATTAGATCAAATTGTCCTGTTTTTCTCCGGAGACACTGAAGATTTCTGTCGAACAAACACATATTTTGAATCTCTCTCTCTCTCTCTCTCTCTCTCTCTCTCTCTTCTCTCTCTCTCTCTCTCTCTCTCTATTACACCGGCCATTAAAATATGATGGAATTTTCCATAATTGCAGTGAAAACGAACGAAGAATTAAGAAATGAAAACCTTGGAAAAGAACAGAAAATTCGTCTTCTGTGTAAAATTTCTCCTGTTTTCCTCCGGAGACACTTTGAAGATTCCTACGAGAGAGAGAGAGAGAGAGAGAGGAGAGAGAGGAGAGGAGAGAGAGAGAGAGAGAGAGAGAGAGAGAGAGAACTCCTTAATATTTCGATGATTTCCATAATTGTTACCACGAATACAAAAGAAATTGATAGGGAAGGCGAACATTACATTCTGGGAATGAATGAAGATGAAACAAGAACGCTTCCAGAATGTCTTCAGAGAGTTAGATTTGCCTCAGAAACGTTTTAGGAGAAAAAATGTTACGATTTGCACAGAAAGAAAGCTATGAATAAATCTTTCCTTTTGTTATGGTTTTTTAATTCCTCTCAGTATTTCTTAATCTTGTGGACTCGCTCTCTCTCTCTCTCACTCCTCTCTCCTCTCTCTCTCTCTCTCTCCTCCTCTCTCTCTCTCTCTCTCTCTCTCTCTCTCTCTCTCTCTTTCCTGAAGACATTTGGACTCAAGTTGAATCCAAAAGAAGAATTTCTTGGATACTAATACTCTCTCTCTCTCTCTCTCTCTCTCTCTCTCTCTCTCTCTCTCTCTCTCTCTCTCTCTCTCTCTCTCTCTCTCTCTCTCTCTCTCTCTCTCTCTCTCTCCCTCCTTCATACCTGAAGACATTTGGACTCCAGTTAAAGCCAAAAGAGGAATTTCTTGGACACTAATTGACTCTTATTTTTCTTTATTTTTTTCAGCCTTACACTTTCTCCACTCTATCTTCCTTTCCTCAATTTTGTATTCAGTTTAAGTTGTTGCATGGAAAATACCAACGATGTTTATAGCAGGAATATCATTATTAAGAAACTTTTCTTTTACAAAATACAACAAATCGGGATATTCCCTACATTTGGCAATAATGATTGAAATATTGCGGCCACTAATAATGTAGGGTTTTATTTTAAACTGCACCGTAGTCATATTAAGCATTAGCTCTTTTTCAGAGCCAGTACTCTCAAAAATATTAAGTGGTCAAAGAGCACCTAATGCTGACAGCAACCTAGTCAGTAAACATTGTGACCAATATTTCGATTATGGTTTTTGAAATAAGAATATTTTATGTAATATTTTCCACATATAACAAAAAAATCATAAGATTTTATAGATATCTTTGAATATTATTTATAAGGTATTATTTTCAATATTTATTTTTTAAAGGAAATAATGAAAATAGATTTATTAAAGCAATGCAAGTGTTTAAATTAATTTTCTTATTCCTGATCTAGATATCAATCTCCGGCACCGTCGTTCAGTTAGTTGTTATGAATGTTGCATAAGATTTTTCATAACTGGCCATCCTTTGCATTTAAATCTTCAAAGACAGAGAGAGAGAGAGAGAGAATCCACAAGATAAAGAAATACAGAGAGGAATTGAAAAACAATAAAAAAATGGAAAGATTTATTCTTAGTTTTCTTTCTGGGCGAATCATACCATTTATCAGCTGAGAAGTTTTGGAGGCAGATCTCACCCTCTGAAGACCGTTCCGGAAGTGTTCTTATTTCATCTTCGTTCATTCCCAGAATATATAAATTTCCTTTTTATTGTGTTAACAATTAAGGAAATAATCGGAAAAATAAGGAATCTCAAATCTCTCTCTCTCTCTCTCTCTCTCTCCCTCCTCTCTCTCTCTCTCTCTCGTAGGAATCTTCAAAGTGTCTCCGGAGGAAAACGGAGAAATTTTACACAGAAGACGAATTTTCTCTTCTTATCCAAGGTTTTCATTTCCTTATTTTTCGTTCGTTTTCACTACAATTATGGAAAATTCTATCGTATTCTAATGGCCGGTGTAATAGAGAGAGAGAGAGAGAGAGAGAGAGAGAGAGAGAGAGAGAGAGAGGAGAGAGAGAGAGAGAGAGAGAAGCCAGTAGAATTCAACAAATTCTTGTTTTGGCTTCAAGTGACGTCTAAATGTCTTCAGGTGATGAAGGAGAGAGAGAGAGAGAGAGAGAGAGAGAGAGAGAGAGAGAGAGAGAGAATCCACAAGATAAAGATATACAGAAAGGAATTAAAAAAAAAACGCAACAAAAGGAAAGATTTATTCATAGTTTTCTTTCTGTGCGAATTGTAACATATATCAGCTAAGACGCTTCTAAGGCAAATCTCACCCTCTTAAAACCGTTCTGGAAGCATTCTTATTTCATCTTCGTTCATTCCCAGATTGTAATGTTCGCCTTCCGTAAGAATTTCCTTTGTATTCGTGTTAACAATTATGGAAATATTCGAAAGAATAAGGAATATCAAATCTCTCTCTCTCTCTCTCTCTCTCTCTTCTCTCTCTCTCTCTCTCTCTCTCTCCTCGTAGGAATCTTCAAAGCGTTTCCGGAGGAAATTAGGAGAAATTTTACGCTGAAGACGATTTTCTTCTTTTCCGAGGATTTCAAACCTTAATTCTTCGATCGGTTTCACTCCAATTATGGAAAACTCTATCATGTTCTAATGGACGGTGTAATAGAGAGAGAGAGAGAGAGAGAGGAGAGAGGGAGAGAGAGAGAGAGAGAGAGAGAGAGAGAGAGAGAGAGAGAGAGAAGAGAGAGAGAGAGAGAGTGTGAGAGAGAGAGAGCATTCTTTTCATATTTCATTTCCGTTTATTCACAGACAGTAACGTTCTGAGAGAGAGAGAGAGAGAGAGAGAGAGAGAGAGAGAGAGAGAGAGAGAGAGAGAGAGAGAGAGAGAGCATTCTTTTCATATTTCATTTCCGTTTATTCACAGACAGTAACGTTCTGAGAGAGAGAGAGAAGAGAGAGAGAGAGAGAGAGAGAGAGAGAGAGAGAGAGAGAGAGAGAGCATTCTTTTCATATTTCATTTCCCTTTATTCACAGACAGTAACGTTCATCCATCTCTTCTGTGAATAAACGGAAATGAAATATGAAAAGAATGCTCTCTCTCCTCTCTCTCTCTCTCTCTCTCTCCTCAACTCGCTTTTTTTTTTAAATGCTGAATTCAGGAAAGGTTTCGGTAATCAAATATATATAATATATATATATATATATATATATATATAATATATTATATATTATATATATATATATATATGTTTGTATATGTACATGTATATATATATAAATATATATATATATATATATATATATATATATATATATATATATATATATATATGTGTGTGTGTGTGTGTTTATATGGTATGTATATATGTGTGTGTATGGGTATGTCAGTGTGCACACAAAACTTGTTACACTTTATCGTAGCCGTTATGAATCTGTTATGTAAATATTCCTTCTTTTTTGTTTACATAATTTTCAACGCCGTAATAAATCATATCCAAAGTATTATAGCAGTATTTCATTAAGAATCTGTCTGGCACATCGTCTGGGAAAGGACTGAAATAGATTAAGGAAGGATTAAGTTGAATAATCTTCTTATTAAAAACGAGGCCTGATTTGCATAAGATGTCCGAGTAACTAGGAAAAAAATAGTATCCGATATAGGCGGAAATGTTTTTACTATTTCTTACTATTTGATAGAAGATTACTTAGTTTTATTACCTCGTCCCCACCGGTTATGGGTTATTGTTTTTGGTAGAATTCTTTGTGCTATTATAGTATGCTATCTACCGCCGATTTTGCTATCTACCACCCCTTTCTGAAATTTTGGACTTGGTTTATTATTTTGTTTATGAGACGCCAATTAACACTACAATTAACTGGGAAATCACCTAATACTGTCACTGATTGGTTTAATGTGTCTGGAAGTGTGTAGTGTGGTGGTTTCAATTGGAAAGTTCCGAGAAAAGGCGAAGATGTATTTCCTGCTTTCTTGAATGATGTAAGATATGTTTACAAGCAGTAGTAGAATAAATTTTTGATTGAATATTTGTCATAGATTATTTTCTTTCAGTTTTGTAATATTTGATTTTTCATTTGATTAACTAGTAACATTGTTGTATGATGAGCTTTGAATAATTTGCAAAAAAAAGTTTCCCTACAAACTGCTTATAATTAGGCACCCATGATGTCCAGCCAATAAATATTATTAAACTATCATTAAAGTCTAATGTGGATAACATACTGGTGGTAAGTAATCTGTTTGATAATCCTCATCAAACAGGAGGATTAGCATTGACGGTAGACAACATACTTTGTGGTAGATACCATACTATAGTAGAAATTCGACGGTAGATAGCATACTATAATAGAAATTCGACGGTAGATAGCATACTATAATAGCACCGAATTCTTTGTGTTTGTTTTTAACTATGGAAAAACTACTTTTCCGATTTACTTGATTTTTTTTTTGGGGGGGGGTGCACTATGACACACTGTGGACCCGATTAATATTTGGTCCGCATAGAGTCAAGATCAAAGTCACGGTGACTCGAAAGATCTTTGTAGACTTTTGACTGAAGCTCCGTTAAATATTACCCGATTATTTGAAACCTAGACCAAAATCTTAATTTTTCGGCGCCGAAAATGTAATTCTTTATATGAAAATAGTGAAAAAGCATACCTTTGAAGATTGGTAAGGTCAAAGTTCAAGGGTTTCAAATTTTCAATGTCACCGAATTTAGAGGACCAAAAGTCTTGAACGATTAGATATGCAATTGATTAATATGACAGACAGAAAACCATCTTTGAGCTTTAAAGTAACACCATGACCTTTGACCTTCTGTAACCTTGTAAGGTTTACTATCATTGAAGGATATTTCAACTCTTCAAAAACATTTAGAGCAATTGTTGCGTTTTCGAGAAGGGTTAAGTGTGAGGGACGGGATTTGCCGTGTCTTGTTGTCTTTGGCCTTGAGTAAAATGGTAAGCGGTATAATTATTCAAGCGTTTTTCTGCTCTCTTATTTAGAATTCCTTAGTTGTATTTATTTAGGAATTCTTAGAAAATGTGAACTAATTATGAAGCAGGATACAAATCTGGATTTTAATTTATATTTCAGTTGTCAATTTGTCCGTTTTATAGGTCTTTACAATTTTGGGTCGTTTCTCTCTATGTACATTTTTTATCATTTTAAATTTCTTTTCCACATACATAGGGAATCCCTGAAGTAATTCAAATGGGCTTCATGAAGTTGTTGATTTTTTATGAAGTGTCTTGCATTTCCGAGTAAGTTTAATTTACCATGAAAGACAACTGGGTAAGTAAACAAATCAATAATTAATTCCTTATTACCACTGAGAGATGCTTGAATTCTAGTTCCCTTTTATTTTTGTTGTAAGGTCTCAGGAGATAAGCTTCTTAAGGACTATCACAAAAATACATTTACTTGTTACAAACAAACACATTTTTGATTGGTCATTTATAGAGATTTTAGAACTCGCAATACAATCCTTACAATTTCCGTATTAAAGTAATAGCTATTCTCTCTCTCTCTCTCTCTCTCTCTCTCTCTCTCTCTCTCTCTCTCTCTCTCTCTCTCTCTCTCTCTCTCCTAAACTCGCTTTTTTTTAAAAGCTGAATTCATTATTAATCATTATTTATTATTATCTATTTTTGATTATTTACCATTATTTTCTATTATTATTAATATTATTATATCATTATTTTTTATTTTCTATTATAATTATTATTATTATATTATCATTATTAATTTCTATTATGGTTATTATTATTATTATTTATTAGTAATATTATCTATTATCATTTATTTTTTATTATTAATATTTATTTATTATTATTATTTATTATTTATTTATTATTATTTTGTATATATTATTATTATTTATAATTATTTATTATTTATTATTATCTATTATTCATTATTAATTTTTATTATTATTGTTTATTATTATTTATGATTATTGTTTATTATCATTATTATAATTATTGTTTATTATTTATTATTTTTATATATTAAAATTTATTATTTTTATTGATAATTATTATTTATGGTTATTTATTATTATTATTTATTTTTATTTATTAATATTATTTATTATAATTATTTCTTATGATTTATTATTATTTAATCTTATTATTCATTATTATCTTTTTTTATTCATTATTATTATTATTTATTTTTATTATTATTCATTATTATTATTTATTATTGTTTTTTTTTATTATTCGTTACTATTATTTTTTTTTATTTATTATTTTTATTTATTAATTATTAATATTTTTTTTATTTTTTTTTTATTTAGTATTATTATCATTTATAATTTATTTTTATTATTTTTTTATTATTTATTATTATCTATTATTTATCATAATTATTTGTTATTATTTTTTATTATTTATCATTATTTTTTATTATTGTTATTTATTATTGGATAAATATTATTATTATTATTATTTATTATTGAATAAATATTATTATTATTATTTATTTATTATTATATGTTATTTTAATTATTATTTATTATTATTATTTATCATTTTTTATTTATTTCTTATTATATAATATTTATGATCATTATTTATCATTATCATTTACTATTTATTATTTAATTATTATTAATATTATTTATTATTTATTATTATCTAATTAATATTAATTATTATTTAATTATTATTAATTATTATTTAATTATTATTAATATTATTTATTATTCATATTATTTTTTATTTATTATTATTTAATTATTATTTACATTGTGGCTCCTTAGCTCTAGCATAAGAGGTTATTTGGGCTCTATTTAGTATCTCTTTACCTATAGCATTAGAGGGTCTTTGACATGTATTTTTGAAGTGCCATACATATGCCATTAGAGGTTCTTTGAACTCTATTTTGAGGTGCCATACTTTCAGTATTAGGGGCCACATGACCTCTATGTTGATATTCCTTACCTCTAGTATTAGAGCACTTTGCCCTCCATATATATTTTCCTCACTTCTAGTATTAGAGGCATTTTGACCTCTATAATGATGTTCCACACGTCTAGTATTAGAGGCACTTTGACCTCTATATTGAGGTTTCTCACCTGTAGTATTAGAGGTTGTTCGGCCTCTATGTAGAAGCTCTTTACCTGTAGCATTAGAGGGTCTTTGACATCTATTTCTGAAGTGTCATATATCTGACATTAGAGGTTCTTTGGCCTATATTTTGAGGTGCCATACTTCTAGTAATGAAGGCTCTATGACCTCTATATTGATATTCCTTACCTCTAGTGTTAGAGGCTCTTTGACCTCTATATTGAGGTTCTTTACCTCTAGTATTGGATGTTCTTTGACCTCTATATAGTAGCTCTTTACCTGTAGCCTTAGAAGGTCTTTGACATCTATTTTTGAAGTGCCATACGCCTTGCATTGTTGGTTCTTTTTCCTTAATTTTGAGGTGCTATTCTTCTTGTATTAGAAGCTCCTTGACCTTTATTTAGTATCTTTTTGTCTATATCATTAGAGGGTCTTTGATATCTATTTTTGAAGTGCCATATTTCAAGCATTACAGCCTCTTTGACCTCTGTTTTGAAGTGCCATGCCTCTAGCATCAGGTAAACTTTGAACTTCATTATGAGGTGTTGTACTTATTGCATTTAAATTATCCTCTTTCGATATATTCGTCATGGCTATTTTAACTTGGCTACAACTGATTTTTCCATCTATAAAGACGCACTTCTTCCACTGCATTCACATCCAATTCACTTCCCCCCAACACCAAACATCCACATGAAAGGCATCTATCTGTCATGGTGTAGTTTTATCTTTACCTTTAGCTGAAAGAGTTTGTGCTAGAATACAGCTCAATATGAATATTGTCATTTATGTGGCCTTTGTCTTACACTGCACAATAAAACGTTTATTTTTTACTTGTTCTAGTTATTTTTTCTCCATTACCATTTTAATATTTTTCCGTTCTCCTTTATTAATATTAATATTAATCCATTTTTGTTGTAAATATTAAAGACCAAACCTCCTGCCAAAACAAGACTGGGAACGCCCATGAAAAGTCCCGCTTTGCACCAATTGATAGATATAGATAAAAGAGA
>NC_090727.1:389118-406618 GCF_036898095.1 Palaemon carinicauda
GGCGGGAGGGGGGTAGGCCCTGCAAGGCTTGTGGGAGGGGGGGGAGGCCTGCCCATGCTGGCGGGAGGGGGGAAGGCCCGCCCGGGCTGGCGGGAGGGGTTAAGACCCGCCCGGGCTGACGGGAGGGGGGAAGGCCCGCCCGGGTTGTCGGGAGTGGGGAGGCCCTCTCGGGCTGGCGGGAAGCGGGCAGGCCCGCCGAGCCAACAATATAGAGTTGCTGTATCTAGCTTATTTTTAAAAAATACATTCTTTGTCTCAAGAGAGAGAGAGAGAGTAATTCCTCGAAGACAGTTCTGGGAGGATGAGAAATCTTCAATTTTCTTCAGCGGAGAGAGAGAGAGAGAGAGAGAGAGAGAGAGAGAGAGAGGGGGGGGGGGTAGAGAGAGAGAGAGGGAGAGAGAGAGAGAGAGAGAGAGAGCGACTAATTCCTCGAAGACCGTTTTGGAAGGATGAAATATCTTCAGTTGTCTTCAACGGAAAATATTCGTTTTTTTACAAACGCCCCTAGGGCTCAAGAGAGAGAGAGAGAGAGAGAGAGAGAGAGAGAGAGAGAGAGAGAGAGAGAGAGAGAGAGAGAGAGTACTTCCTCGAAGACATCAGAAAGGATGGGAAATCTTCAGTTGTCTTCAACGGAAAAGATCCCTTTTTTACGCTGAAACGATTTTTTCCTATTGCAGGATTTCCCTTTTTACTTTGTTTATTTTGGCGAGATTTTGCAGAAAAGGCGAAAATTTATAAAACGCTCATTTTTCCTTGAAGCCGAAGTTTTCAAGAATATGAAGAAAGGGAATCGAACGATTCTTCAAAAAAAAAAATTATCGTATTTTGGCGGTAAAAAGTCGATAAAAGTTAACTGAAAAGAACGAAAGCAATCAGAAGATTCCGAGTTCTTCCAGATTCTCTGAAGGAGCTCTGGGTCTTCAGAGGATCTGCAAGCGAAAGGAATTTGCAGAATAGTTTGAGTTGGTAATGGTGACGCTAGTCACATAAATCTTTCGTCCTTTCTCTCTTTATAATAACTTTTATTTTATTTTGTCCTCTCCTTGATCGGGCAGGCGAAGGCGAAGATTCTTTGAAGACGAAGATCAAGACTCTTCAGAAGAAGGAAAAACCATGAAAGGATTCACTTCTGAACTTCGCGGAGGAGTGAATAACTCTTTGATCTTCAAGATTCCGGATGTCTGTAATGAATAGACAATGTCATATATATATATATATATATATATATATATATATAATATATATATATATATATATATATATATATATATATATATATATATATATATATATATATATTCATTTAAAGTTTTCATTAAAGGCGATTGCCTTAGCGGCATCAATGGGTTTCTTCTATGAGAAGGACACTCCAAAATCAAACCGAGAAGGACACTCCAAAATCAAACCATTGTTCCCTAATCTTGAGTAGTGCCCTATCCTCTGTACCATGGTCTTCCACTGTCTTTGGTTAAACTTCTCTTGCTTGAGGGTACACTCGGGCACACTATTCTATCTTATTTCTCTTACTCTTGTTTTTGTTAAAGTTTTTATAGTTTATAAGGGAGATGTTTATTTTAATGTTACTGTTCTTAAAATATTTTATTTTTCCTTGTTTCTTTTCCTCACTGGGCTATTATCCCTGTTGGAGCCCCTGCGCTTAGAACATCCTGCCTTTCCAACTAGGGTTGTAGCTTAGTAATTAAGTAATAATAATAATAATAATAATAATAATAATAATAATAATAATAATAATAATAATAATAATAATAATAACATTGCAGAATTAATAAAAGGTTAGAATATTTAATCCTATTAAAGAATAACATTAAAGCAACTTAAGCCTTTACAAACACTGACTAATTCTTTAAGGTTCTTTATTAGTGACTAATTCTTTAAGGTTATTTATTAGTAATATTTGGTTGGTTACTTTTACATGGGAACAACAGTGTTTTGTATGATTACAAACTGAATTGTATATTTGATTAATTTTAAAATGCGTTATTAATTTTCATCATGGGTTTTTTCAGTCACCAAAAGCAAAAGGATATCTTTTGTCCACAGAATATTTATATGTTAATTACCCTATATTCATTTCCCCCTCATTTTGACAAGTAAAGCATTGTCAGCGCCGAATATACACAAATTATTTGCACATTGCATCATCAAAATAATTATTGGCCGTTTATTCGTACTGGCCCAGATAAAGGTAAAATTTTTATTTTAAACTAGCGTTACAATTTCAGTGTTTTCAATTACTGTAAGTCGTTCAAGATGTACATTACTCGTTGAGGGTAAGGCCTTCCTGAATTTTGATAAATGAGATAGATAAAAAATAATATGGCCCTTTGCCTTTTGGAGCGTTCTTTGGATGAGACCAACTATCTGTATAGTAAATGGAAGTAATTTCAAGCAAATGCATATAGTGTACACGGTCCGTCAAAAATGGCTAATATAATGCTTCTGTAATAGAGTTTATAAATAGTAGTAATGCCACCTTAAAGTTACTTTCTTACAGATTTTATAGTGTAAAAGGAAATGTTAATTTATAATATTTTATTTATCACTATTATTCTTGAAACAAAATAATGGTATTTTTGGGCTCAAGCCATGTCGTCCTGATGGAAGTTCCTATAGGGTAGCTTCCTAGGGTATATTACAACTACGGCGATATTCCCAGAGAATTTACCTTAAGGTACCCAGAATTCTAACTCCTGGAGCGAATATCCCTACCAGGGATATCGCGAAATATCAGAGGACGTATTCTTGACACGCCACATGGCAATCTGCACCTCGAACAGAGATAACACTTCGAAGGGGTGAATTGGCAAGAAAACGAAAACGAGAAAGAAAAAGGAGAGCCGTTCGCAAGGCTCTCTCTTCTCCTGTTTTGTAAGCGTGCATTGCGCCGATTCTGGCGCCATCTGTATTCCTTTTTGCGTAGCTTAACAACTCGGTGTTTTTTCCTGTGTTTCTCGCAAAATCTTGGATTTAATCGCTTTATTATGCCTTCTCCAACTTCGTCTGCCTCTGATAAGTTGAGTATTATTTCTTTTATGTATAAATGTAGGCTCTTGGTAATTTTTAAAGTGATTAATAGTAATAATCTTTGTTACAAGAGCCGTTGCCTACCGGAGGCGTCCTGGACGCTGTCGCTCGCTAGGTATGAGTTTTAGTTAGCCAGAGCGACGTTCCCGGCTGTTTCGCTTTAATAATTTTAGCTATTTAGCGTTACATAGGATTTCCTTATTCGTGCTTTTAGTATTGTTTGTTTTGGCGAAGTATTCGCCAATTCTGGCCTACGCTAGACCATGTAGCCTAGTCGTTTGGCCCTAGTACTTTCCTGCATGAATTTTGGATTTCCGAGTGTTTTAAAATTTTATTGAAGCTTTAGGCAGTTTTATACATTTAAGATTATATTGATTATTTCCAAGATAGTATACGAGTGAGTTTCGGTGATTTAGGTAATCGATTCTCTTGGTGCCTAGGCTAAGTTGCCTATGGAGCCTTAGTATACTTTCTCATACTCCCCGGTTGCTAACTTTTCTTCGGAGAAGGTATGCAATCCCTTTCCCTCTGTTTAATCCTTGGGCTTAACCCTAGTGGTTTATCTGAATTAACTTTCGATACAACTATATTGGGGTGTTACTGTACCTTCCTGTTCCAGTAAGTCTGGCTTCAGAGAGGGGCAGAGCATCAGAGTTTTCAGTCTGTGTCTGTGTTTGTCTGGCTTGGGGTTGAGCTCCCTCGCTAGTCTGACGCAGACATAGGAGGCTTAACCTCCTTAGGTCACTCCCGAAGGTTTCTGTACGAGATGATTCCTTCTTTTGTGATCTAACAGACTAGTCCTTGTTGCTGTTCTCGGTGGGAGGATGAGATCCTCTCCCCGGGAGTAGCAACACCTTCCTTGCTTTGGTTCAGTGGGGGTTGGCAAGTATTGCTGGCCTCCCTCCTTGGATCTCCCTTAGGCTAAGATGAGTTTTCTTGGCTGCGGGTGATTCTTTACTAAAGCAAGGTTGGTAGGACCCTCTTTGTCCCTTCCCCCTCTATCTCTGTAATGGCCTAGCCGTTACAGTACTGTACGTCATTCTACATCTGGACCTAGTATAGGTTAGGATGTGGAATTGACTCAGTCCCTTGCCGGCCGGCAGAGTGTGCCGGCCGGCAAAGGTCTTCTGCTTTGAGTGCTGCCCGGACCTCCCTTGGTCCCTCATCCATGTCTGTCTTTAGAGCCAGACGGCATTGGTCAGGAAGCCTGAATTAGATTCTCCCCTTCCTTATTTGCACTCTTTCGGATTGCCGGGCTTTGAGGTAGTATACTCTCTTATCCTGGCATCCATTCTGTTTTCTTCTAGTGCTGTACCCGACCCGGCTGCCGGCCTATGTGGCTGGCAGCCGGGCAGTCGGAGTTCTCTGGTTCTTTTGCTGCTGGCTGGCATCGGTTGTTTACCTTTGCCGGCCGGCTATTGTCACGCCCTTGTCTGCCGGTCGCTACGAGCGGTGGCAGGCAGCCAGGTGCTACCTTGTGTAGCCGACATTGGCTGTTGCCGGCCGGCAGTTACTGCCGGCCGGCACATGCATTTGAACCAGCGTTCTGCCGCCTTATAGCTGTTAAGTAGTATACTTTAAAGCTAGTTATGGTATGTGCCGGCCGGTAAGTGCCGCCCGGCGCATTACCTTCTATACTGTACCAGCATTCTTCAGTATAGCATATACTGTAGGGAGAAAACTATAGTATAGTATTGGTACAACACTGTGTGTTCTGACACTTTTGTGTTGTCTTGCACAGCCCTTTGGTGTTGCCTTACAGATAAGAAAGCGAGTTCTTTCTTGTCTATTATCCGGTATTTTAAAATCATATCTTAGGTGTGAGCTCCATCTGTTTCCTCTGGAAATTTGTCATTGGTTACTCTCGGACAGATTAACCATACGATTTTATTATCTGGAAGGCTGTAACAATTGGTGGTGCGGGAAACACAAGTGTGTGTCTTTCCTTTCTGATTTGTTATGCTAACTGTGCATATCCAGTGATACGTGGTTCACTTGATACTCGTGGAGATTTCTTCTCTTTACAGGAGGAACGTCCGAAGTGCGGAAGTGCTTTCTGCAACGTCCGCAGTAAGAACTTCTGCGGACATGAGTTATGTAGGAGGCACGCAGCATGCGCTGTCTCCAAGGGTGATCTCCGGTATTGGGACCCTCAGGTATGTACCGTGTGCTCTAACCTGATTACTGAGGCTTTTGATTCCCCTAGGACGGCGGAATCAAGGGATATAGCAAGGGAGAAGCTTCGTACCTGGGTAAGGGGCTTCCAGAAGAACACCTCTGGACCTTATCTTCCAAGTGAGAAGATGAGGGCTTACCTTTTCCCTAAGGCATCAGCTGATGCAGTGATTCCCCAGCCTCAAGAGGAGATCCCCCTAGTTCAGATCCAGGTGGATGCTGAAGTCGCGGTAGCCTTGCAAGACATCCAGTTGGACGACAGGATGTTAGACGTGTCCGAGCGTCTGGAGGAAGACCTCCTGGCAGGAGGCCAGGATGAAGTTCAAGCCCCAGACATTGTAGAGGTAGAGGCCGACGAGGTGTCGGCTGCTCCGGTTCAGATCCCTGAACCTATTCCCTCAACATCGTCCGCTCTCCCAGTAGAGCTGGGACAGGCCCTCTCCTCCATTGTTGGAATGATCCAACAAATGCAGAAGGAGAATAATGAGAAGGCGGCTGCAATGGAACTGCAGATGCAGAAGCTTGCAGCATCACGTGGGCCCCGGAAAAGGCTCAATGTGAAAGACCTTCCCTTGTGCTCAGATGCTAACCTGTGGAGATATGCTGAGCACATGCCGATGACGACTGGAAAGATCGTCATGTCGGATAAGTTGGGTTCAGTTCCCCTAGAGGAGGTGGAATTTTGGCCCAGCAAGGGGTCATATCCGGACTGTTATATCCGGTTGAGGAAGGAACCAGCTTCAAAGGAGGAGACAGAGCCGAAGGAGGTCATAGTGATGGACCATGCTAAGGCTCAAGCTTTGCTTTCATCTTCGATGAAAGAGAGGGGCTTCACGAACTCAAAGGTAGCTGCATTGAGTAAGAAGCTCCCTTCCTTTGTGTCCTCTCCTGCTAGAGCCTTCCCCTTTTTACAGAAAGGGTTTGCGGCTGTATTAAAAGCAGTCGAGGCTGGCAAGCCTTGCCCCTCCCTGGAGGAGTGTAAACCCTTGTCGCTGGCCCTACCTATGGACCACAAGGGCTGGAAGGACGTCCATCTTACCTTCTCTGTCGGGAAGTTGGAGGCTGATATTGCCGGACGTCAGTTCGGTGAGAACCTCCCTAAGCTGTCTGACTTTCTTTTGCGGAGAGAGCTCGAGACAAAAGAAAGACTGGCTGCCTCGATGTCTCTTCAGACCACTCTTGAGACGATGGCAAGTGACCCCAAGGTCCATGAAATGTTCATGGTAGTGGCCAAGACTCATCTGGCCACAGTGACGAAAGATCTTTACAGCTTCGTCAGGGCGAGGAGAGCTTGTAGGGAGTTCGTGTTCACCTCGGGGAAACTAATCTCCTCCAACATTTGGGGCAAAGACCTTTTCCCTAGCGAATCGGTCAAAAAAGTTATTGATAAGGCCGCCACGGAGAATAAAAACCTTCTCCAGAAGTGGGTCCTGTCTATCAAGCGAAAGTCTTCCCCGGATGAGGGTCCCCAACCAAAGAGGAAGACTAAGAGGACTAGGCTACCGTCTCGGCCAGCCAAGCCATTTAGACAGCAACAGCAACAGCAATTGCCAATGCCTTCAGTGCCCCAGATGGTGGCACAAACCCCGACCACATTCCAGTGGGTACCCCAGGCCGTGTCGACACAGTCCCCGGCATTCAACCCAACGTTCGAAGGGCAGTCAACTTCCTTTCGAGCAAAGCCTAGAGGAGCAGCCAGAGGCTCGTCTAGGCGCCCCTCAAGGGGAAGGGGATTCAGGGGTGGTCGCGGTCAGGGAGGCAAGACCTCAGGACAACAGTCCAAGTGAGATGATACCGGTAGGAGGGAGACTTCAGAATTTTCAGGATCGGTGGACCTTCGATCCCTGGGCCCACAGCCTACTCAAGAATGGACTGGGCTGGAGCTGGTACAGCACTCCACCCCCGTGCCCTCGGTTTTTTCAACACTCCACCCCCGTTCTGGAGGAGTACATCCAAGATCTGTTGGAGAAAAAAGTGATCCGAAGGGTAAAGTCCATCAAATTCCAAGGGAGGCTGTTTTGTGTTCCCAAGAAGGACTCGGAAAAACTCAGAGTCATTCTGGACTTGTCGCCACTCAACAAGTTCATAGTGAACTGCAAGTTCAAGATGCTAACACTGCAACACATAAGGACCTTACTGCCCAAGAGGGCATTTACCGTCTCCATAGATTTGTCAGACGCCTATTGGCACTTTCCAATCAATCGTCGACTCTCCCCCTACCTAGGGTTCAAGCTACAACGAAGACTATACGCTTTCAGAGCCATGACATTCGGGCTAAATATAGCCCCAAGGATCTTCACGAAGCTTGCGAGCGTAGCTCTCAAACAATTACGCCTAAAGGGAATTCAGGTAGTAGCCTACCTGGACGACTGGCTGGTGTGGGCAGCATCCAAGACAGAATGCTTGCAAGCTTCCCTGTAGGTGATCCAGTTCCTAGAGTATCTAGGCTTTAAGATCAACAGAAAAAAGTCTCGACTTTCTCCATCTCAAAAGTTCCAGTGGTTGGGAATCCACTGGGACCTAATATCACACCATTTCTCCATCCCGGCGAAGAAAAGGAAGGAACTAGCTGGGTCTGTCAAGAGACTTCTAGATTCCGAAAGGATATCAAGACGCGAACAGGAGAGAGTACTGGGTTCTCTCCAGTTTGCTTCGGTAACAGACCCGGTGCTAAGAGCACAGCTAAAGGATGCAACCGGGGTTTGGAGAAGTTATGCATCAAACGCGCGAAGAGATCTGAGGAGACCAGTTCCGCTTCGTCTACGTACTCTTCTCAGGCCTTGGTCCCAAGCCAGACATCTAAAGAAGTCAGTACTTCTTCAGCCACCTCCCCCGTCGGTGACGATTCACACAGACGCCTCGAAGTAGGGGTGGGGAGGTCACTCTCATCGGAAAAAGGCCCAAGGGACTTGGTCCAATCTATTCAAGACCTTTCACATAAACTTTCTAGAAGCTATGGCAGTGCTCCTTACCTTAAAGAAAGTCTCCCCGCATCACTCGATCCACATAAGGTTGGTGATGGACAGCGAGGTAGTTGTGAGATGCTTGAAGCGACAAGGATCAAGGTCGCCACCTCTCAACCAGGTGATGTTAGCCATCTTCCGATTGGCGGAAAAGAAGAAGTGGTACCTGTCGGCAGTTCACCTTCAAGGAGTCCGCAATGTGACAGCGGACGCTCTACCCAGGTTCACACCGATAGAGTCGGAATGGTCCCTAGACGCAGGATCATTCTCCTTCTTCTTGAGTCAAGTCCCAGAACTGCAGATAGACCTCTTTGCGACGAAAGACAACAAGAAGTTGCCCCTTTACGTGTCCCCGTACGAGGACCCCTTAGCGGAAGCAGTGGACGCGATGTCCCTCGACTGGAACAGATGGTCCAGGATTTATCTGTTCCCTCCTCACAACCTTCTGTTGAGGGTCCTCAACAAACTGAGATCCTTCAAGGGAGTAGCGGCAATAGTGGCCCACAAGTGGCCAAACAGCGTGTGGTTCCCTCTGGCATTGGAACTACGGTTGAAGTTTCTACTGCTACCAGACCCAGTTCTGACCCAGCGAGTCCAGAAGTAGACTGTCTGCGCTTCATTACAGAAAACCCAGACCCTGCAGCTCATGATTTTCTCTCCCTAGCGGTGAGAAAGCGTTTCGGGATTTCAAAAGCCAGCATAGACTTCCTAGAGGAATATAAGTGCAAATCTACTAGAAGGCAATATGAGTCATCTTGGAGAAAATGGGTGGCCTTTGTCAAGGCGAAGAATCCGCAGGAGATCTTGACGGACTTCTGCTTATCTTTCTTCATCCACCTTCATGGTCAAGGATTGGCAGCTAACACGATTTCAACGTGTAAGTCTGCTTTGACAAGACCCATTCTATATGCCTTCCAGGTCGACCTCGCAAACGAGATCTTTAAGTTCCGAAAGCCTGCGCTAGGCTCAGACCTTCAGCACCTCCAAAGCCCATTTCATGGTCTTTAGATAAAGTTCTTCATTTTGCTTCACTGTTGAACAATGAGGAGTGTGCTTTTAAAGGATTTGACCCAAAAAGTTATTTTCCTATTTGCACTCGCCTCCGGGGCCAGGGTTAGTGAGATTGTAGCCCTCTCGAGAGAGGAAGGTCGTGTTCAGTTCCTGGATGGGGGAGAACTGAACCTGTTTCCGGATCCTACGTTTTTCGCCAAGAATGAGTTATCCACCAACAGGTGGGGTCCCTGGAGAATCTGCCCTCTGAAAGAAGATGCATCTCTATGTCCAGTAGAATGCCTAAAGGTCTATCTTCATAGAACTTCAGACTTCAAGGGTGGTCAACTATTCAGGGGAGAAACGTCAGGCTCAAAATTATCACTGAAACAACTCAGGGCGAAAATCACATATTTTATTCGTAGAGCGGATCCTGACAGTACACCCGCAGGTCACTATCCGAGGAAAGTTGCCTCATCCTTAAATTTCTTTAATTGTATGGATTTTGAACATCTTCGTTCATACACTGGCTGGAAGTCTTCCAGAGTGTTCTTTCGTCACTATGCGAAGCAAGTGCAGCAACTAAAGAGATCTGTGGTAGCAGTGGGTTGCGTCGTTAACCCTACTGTTGAACTCTGCGAGGAACAGTGGTTTTAATTGGGACGATTAATTCCAGGGTGAGTGTGTAGTTACATACTGTGCTACAAACTAAGTGAGGGCACCGAGTGGCCCACGTTGACTGTTCCACTTCCAAAGGTGAACCTAGCATAAGTGCAGACATGTGTGCCGAGCGTTTCTAACGCTAATGTGACTGATTAGTAATACAGACTTTTATGACTTTGATACTTCGGTATGTTAAAAGTGGCACTAATTTTTTTCTTTCAGATAAACAAGTTTCTGTTTACTATCATACTTATGCTTAAAGTTTTGGTTATCCTCCTCTATATATATATATATATATATATATATATATATATATATATATATATATATATATATATATATATATATATATAATTGTTGTTAACCTGTCTATTTATTGTCTGTCAATAAACTTGTTCTTGAGAACCTTGCGTCTCCTTCACCTGTGTCAATTTATTGGTATAATTGAGCATTCATTCTATGTATATTTATCTGGGATAATTCTAATAGATTGTTCCTTTATGCAAGCTAATGTTGCATTGGTTTATGCTTTCCTTTAGCGGGAGGACTCCATCCCATAAGGGGACGGTGGCGGATTTACAAGTTTCCTCCTATGCGGATATAAACCTTTGTCCAATACAAGTATTGAGCGGAGAACTGGTCGATATTTCATATTGACGCAGTGGTTCTTTACAAACTATGCTTTACTTAATATAGGGTGAGACCACTATATTGGCTTGCCTGGTATTCATACATAGGTATATGTACTCTTCGAGACTTTTCCAGAGTCTAGTAGGACTCTTCCCTGTGGAAAAGTCTAGTAGGACTCTTCCCTGTAGGGGGCAGGAAGCTCTAACATGGTTTATGGTTTGTTGAAAAGATGTATAACGGTAACATCTTAGGTCTCTAGGTCAAGTCGACCGGGGAAATACCTCCGGGGAGTACGGCACGTTCTGAGAATCCACAGATACAGTAATGCTCTGGTATACTTCCATCAGGACGACATGGCTTGAGCCCAAAAAACGGATTTTGAGCGAAGCGAAAAATCTATTTTTGGGTGAGATGGCCATGTCGTCCTGATGGACCCGCCCTTCCCTTTCTATGAAAGGGCTGTAGGACCCCTCCCTACATACAGTATCTGTAGCACCTCGTGTATAGCTACAAGGAATACAGATGGCGCCAGAATCGGCGCAATGCACGCTTACGAAACGGGAGAAGAGAGAGCCTTGCGAACGGCTCTCCTTTTTCTTTCTCGTTTTCGTTTTCTTGCCAATTGACCCCTTCGAAGTGTTATCTCTGTTCGGGGTGCAGATTGCCATGTGGCGTGTCAAGAATACGTCCTCTGATATTTCGCGATATCCCTGGTAGGGATATTCGCTCCAGGAGTTAGAATTCTGGGTACCTTAAGGTAAATTCTCTGGGAATATCGCCGTAGTTGTAATATACCCTAGGAAGCTACCCTATAGGAACTTCCATCAGGACGACATGGCCATCTCACCCAAAAATAGATTTTTCGCTTCACTCAAAATCCGTTTTATGCTTCGGCTAACTCCATCTAGTCATTTTATTTTTGAAGCATTCGTCCAGAAAAGGATTCTAACATATACCAACAATACTAAACACACGTACATTATCTAATCAACAAAACTAAACACACGCATATTATCTAAACGAATATAAAGAAAAAATTTTGTATAGAAAGTAAAGGAAATTTTGTCTTATTTTACCTAACGTCCTAATGTGCGTTAAAATATATTCCATTAGAAAAGTGAGTTATCTTTTTTACATATATATAAATACGAATCGCATTATTCGTTTTAGCGAAAGTTTTTATTTTTTACGGGCAAGCTAGATATTTTAGTTTTTGGCTAACTTAAACGCGCCAGTATATCTACAATTTTTTTTATATTGCTTTCATAAAAAACAGTTCAAACTAATAAAGTTCAAAACGACACCAAAAGAAGTGTCTTGGTCTGGAGACAAGAAATATTGCTGAGCGTAAACATGCTCAGTAACGATTTATATAAGCATTGCCTTTCACATCATTATTATTATTATTATTATTATTATTATTATTATTATTATTATTATTATTATTATTAAATATGTGTACGCATTCGTTTACTGAGGATCTCTGCATTCGCAGATCTGACTTGGATTTATTACAATTTAATCCAAATGCAAATTTCCAACAGAAGGTTGAAATGTTAAAATATCGCCCAGAACTAATATTTAACTTTATTCAACGATGCAAATAAAAAACTAATTTAATACGTAAAGATAGTCAGAATTGATTCTACAGGATTTTGAAATCTTTTCCTCCCCACTTGTTCCCTTTCAAAAACTAGAGTAAAATTTACTGTAAATATCCATGATCACAGTTATTTCGATTTCATGAATACGCAATGAAACTTTTGGATAAAGGTATTCTTATGAATGTTGAAAGTGGCAACTGAAACCAAATGGTTATTAGAGATAAGCTCATAGTTGACAGTCAATTGGGCAAATATCACTTTAAAGCTAATGAAAAAAGTTTTGGACAAATCATGCTTTAATTACCCGAGTAACTTCCTTCTAAATTAGAATGTAAATCTCGGATGTTTCATTCATGTTATGCACCCTGTCTGATTAAATTCTCTAGGTTTGCAGTTGCATTACCCTCTGTACTTGAGAGAGAGAGAGAGAGAGAGAGAGAGAGAGAGAGAGAGAGAGAGAGAGAGAGAGAGAGAGATGGGCGTATACCATGTGGCTGGCAAACAAGATTCTTTTTTTATTACCGTTTTATTAGGCCACAAATAAATATACTTATACTATGCCTCTACTTAATTTTGCAATTAACTTTTTATTCAAGAAATAGAAATATCACCTTAATTTGACACAGCTCTTGCCCTATGGCAAAATAATCGTTGAATCTATTTATGACATAATTTTTTTACTTATAGTTAAAGCCATTGGCAACCTTATTTTAGTACCAAGCAATGAAAATTCGTCTGGAGTAAGATGTTGGTGTATTTTTTCTTTTTTAAATGACTCATTACCTCGTTAAACTAAAGCCATTCCAAAAGATATGCTTTGATGGGTATGAACATCGTGATGCTTTTTAAAATCAAATATGTCTGCATGTGTATTTTAGTGAGGCAAGCAAAGCTATTTTAATGAGTTATTTCTTTTATTTATTAGAAGATCTCGTCCTGGCAGCACTTCACATTTTTACAAACGTTAAAATGATATAATTTTCGGTATTTATTTCTTACTTGGTTGCTTCACACCTACAAGGTCGTTTGTTCACTATCAGCATGATAAACTTTTTTTTATATTAGTTCTTATATTCAAGGAGTTCAACGAAAAACTCATTTTTCCTGTGTTCAAACTGTCTTGATCTATCCCACCTGTGTCCTTAAATACCTGGACTTTCTTACATGTCATTGCTATGTCTATTATGGTTCTTGTCTTCTGGCCCTAATCCCTTTTCACCATATTTCCAAACCCTCCCAGTCTACGAAATTTGTCTTTTTCAGCCTCTTGACCTAATATCTCTGTGTGAGGTCCTGTCTGTAGTCTTCAGTCCTATTTTTTCTCATTTTTGTAAGACATTTACGGAATTTCTTATCTCATTATGTGAGAAACAGGTTTGTCTCTTAATTAGAAGTTTGGACCTGATTTTCCCTTCTGTGTTTCCCTCTGCTGTAATGTTTAGGCTGAATACGAAAGCCAGGTTTCCATGCCCTCGGCCTTGTGTTGATTAGCCCTGATATATGTCTGGCTGCTTTTGTGTCTTTGGCTTTTATGAGATAAATATTTCTGTCGTATATCTAAAAGACAAAAGACGTACTTTACATGGAACTCGTATCTGTTTTACTCCATAATTACCATTTAGATCATTTATTTAAGAACAATAAATTGAATGAAGCTATTAGTTGTTTGATGGTTGCTAGTTACACCACCTTACAGTTATCTGCTTAATATCCATCAACACAATTGACTTTAAAGGAAAAGCAATAAAATGTGATTAAATCATATTGAAAAACTGTTAGTAAAAAGAAAAAAAGGCGTAATTAGTTCGAAGGATAAATCCAGCGATACATCTAAACAAATGTTTTCCGTTCTTTAAACAGGTGAAAACATATTAACAGTCGAATTTGATCACTGAATTATTGTTTTATAAAAGAACAACATGAAGTCTTATTCATTGTCATTTATTTTTTTATAGGAAGAAGAATATTTTTATTATATTGCTCGCTTTTCGATATTAAGGAGCGACAATCTGTCTATATTTAGATATATATATATATATATATATATATATATATATATCTATATATATATATATATATATATATATATATATATACATATATATATATATAAATTATTTATGTATGTATATATATATATATATATATATATATATATATATATATATATATATATATATATATATATATATAATGTCTGTGTGTTTATAATTTCCATTTACATGGTAAACGGATATAACGAGTGAATAAAAAATCAACAACAAAGTTAAGAAATCCTAAGAAGGATAAGCCTTCGTCAAGAAGCCAAGTTTATTTGGCATAGTAGTTTTTACAAGTAGTGAATATCTTGAAAGACAACAGTTGATTGATTAAGAACCATGGAAAATAAAATCATAATGAAAGAAATCTCGAGCAATTCGATTTTTTCTTTCCCTTTCTACCTTTATCAAAAGTTGCCGCAACATTGAGCCCAATTGCTCTTTCCGTGGTGTCACTTCAAAAGGAAGTTCAATATAGGTTTGGGTGTTTGCCGAGCTTCTAGAAAGTCTGCCAAATCCAAAAAGTAAGGAAAAGTTTATTTTCTTTACATATCGTTAGATTTCCTCATTTTTTTGTTTCTCGGGTGCGGAGTTATTGGATTTCGTTCTTACAGGCGAAGAATTTCTTTAATGAACCTTTGTAATCTGCAAGTCATTTCTGACCTTCATGTGGAAAGTTGGGTTTGGGAAGTTTTCTGAAGTTTATTTAGCTATTTCATAAATGTGTGTATATTTTAATTTATGGTCCATTTATGATTGAAATGAAACTGCAAAATTATTGAACCAATATCTTTTTAGATATATATATATATATATATATATATATATATATATATATATATATATATATATATATATGTATATGTTTATTATATATATGTATATATTTATTATATAAACATATATGTATATATATATATATATATATATATATATATATATATATATATATATAGATAGATAGATAGATAGATATTTATATATATATATATTCTTTTTTTCAGTTCCACTGATACTTTTGATCAAACCCAATCAACAGCAATAGTTTATTATGCTCATCTAAGAAAATCTTAATCTTTAGGATTTCAGGACAACTGTCGGTGTGGGAAATGAAATATCTAAAACAAGTAAAACATCGGCAAAATTGAATGAAAGAAAATAAACTTCGACGATACTTTATTTGTCATGAATGTTAGCGTAGAAGAGATTGGTCGAGTGTCTGGAAACCAAATATAGAAACAAAACTTTTGTATAAAAGATGCTTGTCGCTAAGCCCACCAGCAATTCTTACTACGTAATTACTCAAAAGTTCTATGATGAGATAAGCTTTCATGATTATTTATTACTAGATGGTTTCTAGCTTAAGAAGATGGACATTTGTACGCATTTTGATTATGAGTTACCACCTTGACTGATTTCAACTGTAAGTGACTTGGGATGTTTAATTGCCAATGATATATTTTGGCTGATGGATATTCGCGCTTGTTGGTTTTGTATTATTTTTCTTGATATGAATGATACAGAAGTTTTTTCCAATGAAGAGTGCTTATCTTTCTTCATTCCTTTTCCTTCGTGTATCTTCTAAGACTTTCAGTATAACCCAAAGCTTTATTCCTAATCAATCAACAATTAATTGTAGTTAAAGACAAAATAAATTTCTTCGAAGCAATGTAAGCTTTGTGTCTTTTTTTTTTTTTCCTGTAGAAGTCCAACGAATAATTAGATTTTCCAAAGATATATGAAGGATAGCAGGTTTTTTGTAATCCGAAGAAAACCAGAATTTAAAAGAACCGAAAACTATTTCCATTCTCCTTTTTTTATTTAGATTTTTAAGTTGCTTCCGGTTAAAGTCTACCTTGCTGTTCATTTTTCGTATTTGAAAAATAAATAGTTTTCACACAAATATTGAAATAACTTTAATCCCTCTGACTTTGAGTAAATATGCAATTAACGGGAATAATTAACGAAAAAGAGGATATCAGGTTCTAGTTATGTAAGTGTTGAAGCAGAATTGTTTAAATAAAACTTTAGTTTTTTTAAAGATATAGTATATATATATATATATATATATATGTGTGTGTGTGTGTGTGGGGGGGGGGGGGCGTGTATTTGTATGAACACTTATATGATATCGTAAAACAAGACATCTTATGTTTAATGGAAAGAGGCGAATGGGATGTCATCATTGTTCATCCCTTTCTTTGGCTTTAAGGTCATTCTTGTTAATTCATTCTCTTAATTATTGATATAAATGAAAACAGGAGCCTTTCAGAAGGAAAGTTTCTTGTACCCGCTCACTAAATAATTCATTTTTTATTATCAAACAATGAGTTTCTTATTTAATTAGCAATGGAACTCTTGAAATTTGCCATATTAAGGGTTAAAGACACTATGAAAGAAATATATTTGATTGCCATATGTATTAAGTTTAAAAAATGATTGAGTTTTAAGTGCTCTGCTTTGTGAAGAAGCGGAAAAACAATGTGAACCACAACAGTAACTTCCCTAGTAAACAGCTTAATCTCACAGTCCGGGCTGGGATCGATCCGCTGCTTCACGAATGCAATACGTACGTGATACCAGTATACTAGCCATTGATTTAGAACAGGTGATTAATTACAGCTATTCCACTTCTTTTACAATGTTTTCTACATGCAAGATAATTCATTATTATACTTTTCATTCCAGATTGTATTTATTACGAAGCAAGTCGGTAAAAATAATGAATATCCTTCGTTATATCTCATTGGCTAGAAACATGAAAACTTCATGTTATAGCTATTTGTGATACAGTATCTCTTTTTATTTCCTCTTCTATGGGAAAGACATCTCTCTCTCTCTCTCTCTCTCTCTCTCTCTCTCTCTCTCTCTCTCTCTCTCTCTCTCTCTCTATGTTATAGCTATTTGTGATACAGTATCTCTTTTTATTTCCTCTTCTATGGGAAAGACATCTCTCTCTCTCTCTCTCTCTCTCTCTCTCTCTCTCTCTCTCTCTCTCTCTCTCTCTCTCTCTCTCTCAAGATAATCAGGCATGAGTCTTTATTTGTTTAAACAGTAGCTTTGTTTTGTATGAAGAGATTTATAGCCTCTGTCACTCCAAAGTCTTGTTACTTTTAGATCAGATAATTCATTCGGTCAAATAAAGCTGGGGTTACACTGTCTTCAATGTAAGATTTTATTAAATGGTTCGTTTGATCTGACAGGAAGGTTATGCTTGCTTGGCTGTCGGTGATAGTTGAATTAATTCTGGTCCTAAGTGCTTCTTCCTCCCACACCAGTTTTTCTTTATTCTATCACGGAGCTTCTTTGATTTTGTTTGTGAATTTATGTTAAGCATGCATAAAAGGGATGAATACCCGTTGCACTATATTTAAGGAAATAGCTGTTGTTG